>NC_083353.1:67171395-67474425 GCF_030254825.1 Meriones unguiculatus
AGAAGACAAAAATTGCTTCCAACGAAATCAAACCAGAACACAAAAAATTCGCTTCCAACGAAATGACTCCAGAGCACAGAAAACACGCTTCCAATGAAATGACCCCAGAACACAAAAAATTCCCTTTTAACGAAATCTCCCTAGAACACAAAAAATTCGCTTCCAACGAAATCACCCCAGAGCAACAAAAATTCCCTTCCAACGAAGTGAATCCAGAGCACAGAAAACACGCTTCCAACGAAATGACTAGCTACATCAAAAATTTGCTTCCATCAAAAAAACCTGAGAACACAAAAATTTCGCTTCCAACAACATTACCCCAGAACACAAAAAAATTCGCTTGCAACGAAATCTTCTGAGAACAAGAATATTCGCTTCCAGTAAGTCACCCAAGAACACAAAAAATTCGCTTCCAAAAAAATCACCCTAGAACACAAAAAATTGACGTCCAACGAAATTACCCCAGAACACAAGAAAATCGCTTCCAACGAAATTACCCGGGAACACAAAAAATTCACTTCCAACGAAATTATCCCTGAAAACAAAAAATGCGTCTCCAACGAAATCACCCCAGAGCACAAAAAATTGGCTTCCAACGAAGTGACTCCAGAGCACAGAAAACACGCTTCCAACGAAATGACTCCCTACTTCAAAAATTTGCTTCCATTGAAAAATCCTGAGAGCACAAAAATTTCTATTCCAACGAAATTACACCAGAACACAAAAAATTCGCTTCCAACGAAATCACCTGAGAACAAAAATATTCGCTTCCAAAGAAAACATCCCAGAGAACAAAAAATTCGATTCCAACGAAATCACCCTCGAACACAAAAAATTCCCTTTCAACGAAATCACCCGAGAATACAAAAAATTCGCTTCCAACATAATCAACCCAGAGCACAAAAAATTCGATTCCGACAAAATGACTCCAGAGCACAGAAAATACCCTTCCACTGAAATGACCCCAGAACACCAAAAATTCGCTTTCAATGAAATCACCCTAGAACATAAAAAATTCGCTTCCATCGAAATCACCATAGAAGATAAAAAGTTCGCTTCCAACCAAATCACTCCAGAGTACAAAAAATTTGCTTCCAACGAAATCACCCTAGAACATAAAAAATTCGCTTTCAATGAAATTACCCCAGAACACAAAAAATTGGCTTCCAACGAAATCTCCTGAGAACACAAATATTCGCTTCCAAAAAAAACATCCCAGAGCACAAAAAATTCGCTTCCAACGAAATCACCCCAGAACACCCAAAATTCCCTTTCAACGAAATGACCCCAGAACACGAAAAATTCCCTTTCAACGAAATCACCAGAGAACACAAATATTCGCTTCCAAAGATATCATCCCAGAGCACAAAAAATTCGCTTCCAACGAAATGTCTCCAGAGCTCCGAAAATATGCTTCCAACGAAATGACCTCCTACTTCAAAAATTTACTTCCGTCGAAAAAACGGGAGAACAGAAAAAATTCGCTTGCAACGTAATCTTCTGAGAACACAAATATTCGCTTCCAACGAAATCTCCCCAGAACACAAAAAATTCGCTTCCAACAAAATGACTCCAGAGCACAGAAAACACGCTTCGAACGAAATGATACCATACTTCAAAAATTTGTTTCCATTGAAATCACCCGAGAACACAAAAAATTCGTTTTCAAAGAAATGACTCCAGAGCACAGAAAACACCCTTTCACGAAATGACCCCTTAGTTCAAAAATTTGCTTCCATCGAAGAAACGGGAGAACACAAAAAATTCTCTTCCAACGATATTACCCCAAAACAGAAAAAAATCTTTTCCAACGAAATCTCCTGAGAACACAAACATTTGCTTCCAAAGATATCATCCCAGAGCACAAAAAATTCGCTTCCAACGAAATCAAATTAGAACACAAAAAATTAGCTTGCAACGAATTCTCCTGAGAATACAAATATTTGCTTTCAACGAAATCACCCCAGAGCACAAAAAATTCGCTTCCAATGAAAAGACTTCAGAGCACAGAAAACATGCTTACAACGATATGAACCCCTACTTCAAAAATTTGCTTCCATGGACAAAATCGGAGAACACAAAAAATTCTCTTCCAACCATATTACCCCAGAAAACAAAAAATTCTTTTCCAATGAAATCTCCTGAGAACACAAATATTCGCTTCCAAAGTAATCACTCCAGACCACAGAAAACACGCTTCCAACGAAATCACCCCAGACCACCAGAAATTCGCTTCCAACAAAAACACCCCAAGACACAAAAAATTTGCTTCCCACGAAATTGCCCCACAACACAAAAAATGACTCCAGAGCACAGAAAACACGCTTCCAACGAAATGACTCCCTACTTGAAAAATTTGCTTCCATCGAAATCACCCCAGAACACAAAAATTCGCTTCCAACGAAATCTCCTGAGAACACAAATATTCGCTTCCAACGAAATCACCCCAGAGGACAAAAAATTCGCTTCCAAAGAAATAACTCCAGAGCACAGAAAACACGCTTACAAGGAAATGATCCCATACTTCAAAAATTGGCTTCCATCGAAATCACCCGAGAACACAAAATATTCACTTCCAACGAAATTATCCCAGAATACAGAAAATGCTCTACCAACAAAATCACATCAGAGCACAAAAAATTCGCTTCCAACGAAATGACTCCAGAGCACAGAAAACACGCTTCCAACGAAATGACTCCCTACTTGAAAAATTTGCTTCCATCGAAATCACCCCAGAACACAAAAATTCGCTTCCAACGAAATCTCCTGAGAACACAAATATTCGCTTCCAACGAAATCACCCCAGAGGACAAAAAATTCGCTTCCAAAGAAATAACTCCAGAGCACAGAAAACACGATTCCAACGAAATCACCCGAGAAGAGAAAAAAATTGCTTTCAACGAAATCACCCGAGAACACAACAAATTCGCTTCCAACGATATTACCCCAGAAAACAAAAAATTCGCTTGCAACGATATCACCCTAGAACATAAAGAACTCGCTTCAAACGAAATCACCCGAGAACACAAAAAATTCGATTCCAATGAAATCACGCCAGAGCACAAAAAATTTGCTTCCAACGAAGTGACTCCAGAGCACAGAAAACACGCTTCCAACGAAATCACCCGAGAACACAGAAAATTCACTTCTATTGAAATCACCACAGAAGACAAAAAATTTGCTTCCAAACAAATCACCCTAGAGCACAAAAAATTCGCTTCCATCCGAATCACCCTAGAACATAAAAAACTTGCTTTCAACGAAATCACCCGAGAACACAACAAATTCGCTTCCAAAGAAATTACCGCACAATACAAAAAATTCGCTTGCAACGAAATCACCCTAGACCATAAAAAACTCGCTTCAAATGAAATCACCCGAGAACACAAAAAATTTGCTGCCAACAATATCACCCAAAACACAAAAATTTCGCTTCCAATGAAATGATGCCAAAGCACAGAAAACAAGCCTCCAATGAAATTATCGCATACTTCAAAAATTTGCTTCCATCAAAATCACCCAAAAACAGAAAAAATTCGCTTCCAACGAAATTACCCCCGAAGACAAAAATTTGTTTTCCAACGAAATCTCCTGAGAACACAAATATTCGCTTCCAAAGATAACATCTAAGAGCACAAAAAATTCGCTTCCAACGAAATCAACATAGAACACAAAAATTCCCTTTCAACGAAATCACCCGAGAACACAAAATATTCGCTTCCAACGAAATCACCCCAGAACACAAAATATTCACTTCCAACGAAATGACTCCTGAGCACAAAAAACACGCTTCCAACGAAATGACCCCGTACTTCAAAAATTTGCTTCCATCGAAAAAACCGAAGAACACAAAAAATTCGCTTGCAACGAAATCTCCTGAGAACACAAATACTCGCTTCCACCAAATCACCCCAGAGCACAAAAAATTCGCTTCCAACGAAATGACTACAGAGCACAGAAAACACGCTTCCAACGAAATGACCCCATACTTCAAAAAATTGCTTCCATCGAAAAAAACGGAGAACACAAAAATACTCTTCCAACGACATTACCCCAGAAGACAAAAAATTCTTTTCCAACGAAATCTCCTGAGAACACAAATATTCTCTTCCAAAGATATCATCCCAGAGCACATAAAAATCATTTCAACGAAATCACCCCAGAACACAAAAATTCCCTTTCAAGGAAATCACCCAAGAACACAAAAAATTGGTTTCCAAAGAAATTACCTCAGAACACAAAAAATTCGCTTGCAACAAAATCTCCTGTGAACACAAATATTATCTTCCAAAGATATCATCCCAGAGCACAAAAAATTCAATTTCAATGAAATCACCCTAGAACACAAATATTCCCTTTCAACGAAATCACCTGAACCCAAAAAATTTGCTTCCAATGAAATCACCCCAGAGCACAAAAAATTTGCTTCCAACGAAACGACTCCTGAGCACAGAAAACATGCTTCCAACGAAATGACCCCCGACTTCAAAAAATTGCTTCCATCGAAAAAACCAGAGAATACAAAAAATTCTCTTCCAACGACATTACCCCTGAAGACAAAAAATTCTTTTCCAACGAAATCACCTGAGAACACAAATATTTGCTTCCAAAGATATCATCCCAGAGCACAACAATTTCGCTTCCAACGAAATCACCCTAGAACACAAAAATTTCCTTTCAAAGAAATCACGTGAGAACACAAAGAATTCGCTTCCAAAGAAATTACACCAGAACACAAAAAATTCACTTGCAACGAAATCTCCTGAGAACACAAACATTCGCTTCCAACGAAATCAACCCAGAGTACAAAAAATTCCCTTCCTACGAAATGTCTCCAGAGCACAGAAAACACGCTTCCAACGAAATGACCCACTACTTCAAAAATTTGCTTCCATCGAAAAAACCGGAGAACACAAAAAATTCGCTTGCACCGAAATCTCCTGAGAACACAAATATTCGCTACCAACGAAATCACCCCAGAGCACAAAAAATTCGCTTCCAACGAAATGACTCTAGAGCACAGAAAACACGCTTCCAAGGAAATGACCCCCTACTTCAAAAAATAGCTTGCATCGAAAAAATCGGAGAACACAAAAAATTCTCTTCCAATGACATTACCCCAGAAGACAAAAAATTCTTTTCCAACGAAATCACCTGACAACACAAATATTCGCTTCCAAAGATATCATCCCAGAGCACAAAAAATTCGCTTCCTACGAAATGACTCCTGAGCACAGAAAACACGCTTACAACGAAATGACCCCCTACTTCAAAAATTTGCTTCCTTCGAATAAACCAAAGAACACATAAAATTCGCTTGCACCGAAATCTCCTGAGAACACAAATATTCGCTACCAACGAAATCACCCCAGAGCACAAAAAATTCGCTTCCAACGAAATGACTCTAGAGCACAGAAAACACGCTTCCAAGGAAATGACCCCCTACTTCAAAAAATTGCTTGCATCGAAAAAACCAGAGAACACAAAAAATTCTCTTCCAACGACATTACCCCAGAAGACGAAATCTCCTGAGAACACAAATATTCGCTTCCAAAGATATCATCCCAGAGCACAAAAAATTAGCTTCCAAAGATATTACCCCAGGAAACAAAAAATTCTTTTCCAAAGAAATCTCCTGAGAACACAAATATTCACTTCCAAAGATATCATCCCAGAGCAAAAAAAATCATTTCAACAAAATCACCTTAGAACGCAAAAATTCCCTTTCAACGAAATCACCCGAGAACCCAAAAAATTCGCTTCCAACGAAATCACCCTAGAACACAAAAATTCCCTTTCAACGATATCACTCGAGAACACAAAAAATTTGCTTCCAACGAAATGACTCCTGAGCACAGAAAACATACTTCCAACGAAATGACCCCCTACTTCAAAAAATTGCTTCCCTCGAAAAATTCGGAGAACACAAAAAATTCTCTTCCAATGACATTACCCCAGAAGACAAAAAATTCTTTTCCAAGGAAATCACCTGACAACACAAATATTCGATTCCTAAGATATCATCCCAGAGCACAAAAAATTCGCTTTCTACGAAATGACTCCTGAGCACAGAAAACACGCTTCCAACGAAATGATCCCATACTTCAAAAATTTGCTTCCATCGAAATCACCCAAGAACACCAAAAATTCGCTTCAAACAAAATTACCCCAGAACACAAAAAATTCGCTTCCAACGACATGAACCCATAACACAAAAAATTTGCTTACATCGAAATCACCCGAGAACAGAAAAAATTCGCTCCAAGAGAAATTACGCCAGACCACCAAAAATTCGCATCCAATGAAATCACACGAGAACAAAAATATTAGCTTCCAACGAAATCACGCTACAACATAAAAAAATCGCTTCCATCGAAATCACCCGAGAACACAAAAAAATTCGCTTCCAACAAAATTACCCCAGAACAGAAGAAATTCCCTTCCAACGAAATGGCTCCAGAGTACAGAAAACACGCTTCCAATGAAATGACCCCCTACTTCAAAAATTTGCTTCCATCGAAAAAACCAGAGAACACAAAAAATTCGCTTCCAACGAAATCACCCTAGAACACAAAAAATTCGCTTCCAATAAAATCACCCCAGAACACAAAAAATTCGCTTCCAAAGAAATCACCACAGAGCACAAAAAATTCGCTTTCAACGAAATCACCCTAAAGCAAAAAAAATTCACTTTCAACGAAATCACCCGAGAACACAAAAAATTCGCATACAACGAAATTACCCGAGAATTGAAAAAATTTACTTCTAACCAAATCAACCTAGAGCACAAAAAATTCCCTTCCAACAAAATCACCCGAGAACACAAATATTGGCTTCTCACGAAATTACCCCAGAATGGAAAAAGTTTGCTTCCATCGAAATCACCCCAGAACACAAAAAAATCGCTTCCAACGAAATCACCCCAACACACAAAAAATTTACTTCCAAAGAAATCAACCCAGAACACGAAAAATTTGCTTCTATCGAAATCACCCGAGAACAGAAAAAAATTCGCTTCCAACAAAAATACCCCAGAACATAAAAAATTAGCTTCCAACGAAATCACCAGGGAACACAAATATTTGCGTCCAACGAAATCACCCAGGAACATAAAAAATTCGCTTCCATCGAAATGTCCCTATACTTCAAATATTTGCTTCCATCGAAATTACCTGAGAACCCAAAAAATTTGCTTCCAACGAAATTACCCCAGAACACAAAAAATTCGCTTGCAAAGAAATCTCCTGAGAAGACAAATATTCGCTTCCAAAGAAATCACCCCAGAGCACAAAAAATTCGCTTCCAACGAAATCACCCCAAGCACAAAAAACTCGCTTTCAATGAAATGAGCCCATACTTGAAAAATTTGCTTCATCGAAATCACCCGAGAACACAAAAATTCGCTTCCAAGGAAATCACCCCAGAACACAAAAAATTCACTTCCACGAAATCACCTAAGAACACAAAAAATTCGCTTCCAACGAAATCACCCCCGAACACAAAAAATTTGATTCCAAAGAAATGACTCCAGAGCACAGAAAACACGCTTCCAATGAAATCACCCCATACTTCAAAAAAATTCACTTCCAACTAAATTGCCCCAGAACACAAAAAATTCGCTTCCAACGAAATCAACCCAGAACACAAAAAATTTGCTTCCATCGAAATCACCCGAGAACAGAAAAAATTCGTTTCTAACGAAATCACCCGGGAACACAAATATTAGCTTCCAATGAAATCACCCTAAAACCAAACAATTCTTTTCCAACGAAATCTCATGAGAACACAAATATTCGCTTCCAAAGAAATCACCCCAGAGCACCAAAAATTCGCTTCCAACGAAATTACCCTAAGGAAAAAAATTTCACTTTCAACGAAATCAACTAAGAAAACAAAAAATTCGTGTCCAATGAAATCAACCCAGAACACAAAAAATTCGCATCCAAAGAAATCACTCAGAACACAAAAATTTCCCTTCCAACGAAATGACTCCAAAACACAGAAAACACGCTTCCAATGAAATCACCCCAGAGCACAAAAAATTCGCTTCCAACGAAATCAACCTAGAACACAAAAAATTTGCTTCTATCCAAATCACCTGAGAACAAAAAAAATTTGCTTCCAAAGAAATTACCCCAGAATACAAAAAATTCGCTTCCATCGAAATCCCCGCAGAGCACAAAAAAAATTGCTTCCAAAGAAATCACCCTAGAACACAAAAAATTCGCTTCCAACAAAATCACCCCAGAACACAAAAAATTGCTTCCAAAGAAATGACTCCAATGCACAGAAAACACGCTTCCAACGAAATCACCCCGTAATTCAAAAAAATTCAGTTTCAAAAAATTGCCCCAGAACACAAAAAATTCTCTTCCAACGAAATCAACCCAGAACACAAAATATTCGCTTCCATCAAAATCACCCCAGAACACAAAAAATTCACTTCCACGAAATTACCCCAGAACACAAAAAATTCGCTTGCAAAGAAATGTCCTGAGAAGACAAATATTCGCTTCCAAAGAAATCACCCCAGAGCACAAAAAATTTGCTTCCAAAAAAATCACCCCATGTACAAAAAATTCGCTTTCAAAGAAATGAGCCCATACTTCAAAAATTTGCTTCCATCAAAATCACCTAAGAACACAAAAAATTCGCTTCCAACGAAATCACCCCCGAACACAAAAAATTTGATTCCAAAGAAATGACTCCAGAGCACAGAAAACACGCTTCCAATGAAATCACCCCATACTTCAAAAAAATTCACTTCCAACTAAATTGCCCCAGAACACAAAAAATTCGCTTCCAACGAAATCAACCCAGAACACAAAAAATTTGCTTCCATCGAAATCACCCGAGAACAGAAAAAATTCGTTTCTAACGAAATCACCCGGGAACACAAATATTAGCTTCCAATGAAATCACCCTAAAGCACAAAAAATTCGCTTCCAACGAAATCTCCTGAGAACACAAATATTCGCTTCCAAAGAAATCAACCCAGAGCACAAAAAATTCGCTTCCAACGAATTTACCCAAGGCAAAAAAAAAATTCACTTTCAACGAAATCACCTGAGAACACAAAAAATTCGTCTCCAACCAAATCAACCCAGAACACAAAAAATTCGCATCCAAAGAAATCACACAGAACATAAAAATTTCCCTTCCAACGAAATGACTCCAAAACACAGAAATCATGCTTCCAATGAAATCACCCAAGAGCACAAAAAATTTGCTTCCAACAAAATCAACCCAGAACACAAAAAATGTGCTTCTATCCAAATCACCCGAGAACAGAAAAAATTCGCTTCCAAAGAAATTACCCCAGAATAGATAAATTTACTTCCACCCAAATCAAGCCAGAGCACAAAAAATTCCCTTCCAAAAAAATCACCCGAGAACACAAATATTGGCTTCCAACGAAATTACCCCAGAACGGAAAATTTTTACTTCCATCGAAATCACCCAGAACACAAAAAATTCGCTTCCAACAAAATTCCCGCAGAGCACAAAAAAATTGCTTCCAAAGAAATCACCCTAGAACACAAAAAATTGGCTTCCAACAAAATCACCCCAGAACACAAAAAATTTGCTTGCAAGGAAATGACTCCAATGTACAGAAAACATGCTTCCAACGAAATCACCCCAAAACACAAAAAATTTGCTTCCAACGTACTTACCCCAGAACACAAAAAATTCGCTTCCAACGAAATTCCCGCAGAGCACAAAAAAATTCGCTTCCAATGAAATTACCCATACTTCAAAAATTTGCTTCCATCGAAATCACCTTAAAACACAAAAAATTAGCTTCCAACTAAACTACTACAAACGAAATGACCCCCTACTTCAAAAATTTGCTTCCATCGAAAAAACGGGAGAACACAAAAAATTCTCTTCCAACGATATTACCCCAGAAGACAAAAAATTCTTTTCCAACGAAATCTCCTGAGAACACAAATATTCGCTTCCAAAGATATCATCACAGAGTAGAAAAAATTCGCTTCCAACGAAATCACCCTAGAACACAAAAATTCCCTTTCAATGAAATCACGCGAGAACACAAAAAATTCGCTTCCAACGAAATCACCCCAGAGCACAAAAAATTCGCTTCCAACAAAGTGACTCCAGAGCACAGAAAACATGCTTCCAACGAAATGACCCCGTATTGCAAAAATTTGCTTCCATCGAAAAAACCGGAGAACACAAAAAATTCTCTTCCAACAATATTACCCCAGAAGACAAAAAATTCGCTTCCAATGAAATCACCTGGGAACACAAATATTCGCTTTCAATGAAATCACCAGAGAACACAAAAAATTTGCTTCCATAGAAATCACCCCAGAGCACAAAAAATTGGCTTCCAACAAATGACTCCAGAGCAATGAAAACACGCTTCCAACGAAATGACCCCCTACTTCAAAAATTTGCTTCAATTGAAAAAACCAGAGAACACAAAAAATTTGCTTCCAACAAAATCACCCCAGAGCACAAAAAATTTGCTTCCAAAGAAATGACTCCAGAGCACAGAAAACACGCTTCCAACTAAAGCCCTCCTGAGAACAAAAATTTTGTTTCCAACAAAATCACCCTAGAACATAAAAAATTCGCTTTCAACGAAATCTCCCGAGAACACAAAAAATTCGCTTCCAAAGAAATGACTCCAGAGCACAGAAAACACGCTTCCAATGAAATGACCCCAGAAAACAAAAATTTCACTTCCAAAAAATCACCCTAGAACATAAAAAATTCGCTTCCATCGAAATCACCGCAAAACACAAAAATTCACATCCAACGAAAAGACTCCAGAGCACAGAAAACACACTTCCAAAGAAATGACCCTCTACTTGAAAAATTTTCTTCCATCGGAAAAACCAGCGAACACAAAAAGTTAGCTTCCAATGAAATTACCCCAAAAGACAAAAAATTAGCTTGCAACGAAATCTCCTGAGAACACAAATATTTGCTTCCAACCAAATCAGGCAAAAACACAAATATTCGCTTCCAACGAAATCACCGAAGAACACGAAAAATTCGCATCCAACGAAATTACCCCAGAATAGAAAAAAATTACTTCCAACCAAATCAACCCATAGCACAAAAAATTCCCTTCCAACAAAATCACCCAGGAACACAAATATTGGCTTCCAACGAAATTACCCCAGAACTGAAAAAATTTGCTTCCATCGAAATCACCCAAGAACACAAAACTTTGTTCCCAAAGAAATCACCGCAGAACACAAAAATTTTGCTTCCAACGAAATGACTCCGGAACACAGAAAAAACGTTACCAAGGAAATCACCCGAGAACACAAAAAATTCGCTTCAAACGAAATCATCCTAGAACACAAAAAATTCGCATCCAATGAAATGACTCCAGAGCACAGAAAACACGCTTCCAATGAAATGACCCCAGAAAACAAAAATTTCGCTTCCATCGAAATCACCGCAAAACACAAAAATTCACATCCAATAAAAAGACTCCAGAGCACAGAAAACACGCTTACAACGAAATGACCCCCTATTTCAAAAATTTGCTTCATTCGAAAAAACCGGAGACACAAAGAATTCGCGTCCAACGAAATCACCCCAGAACATAAAAAATTTGCTTCCAAAAAATTACTCTAGAGAACAGAAAACACCCTACCAACGAAAGAACCCCATACTTCAAAAAAATTCGCTTCCAACAAAATCACCCCAGAAGAAAATTTTTTTCTTTCAACGAAATCACCCCAGAGCACAAAAAATTCGATTACAACAAAATTACCCCAGAACACAAGAAATACTCTTCCAACAAAATCGCCCCAGAGCACAAAAAATTCGTTTCCAACGAAATCACCCTGGAACACAAAAAATTGGCTTTCTACAAAATCACCGGAGAACACAAAAAATTTGATTCCAATGAAATTACCTTAGAACACAAAAAATTCGCTTCCAACGAAATCACCCCAGAGCACAAAAAATTTGCTTCCAACGAAATGACTCCATAGCTAGAAAACACGCTTCGAACGAAATGACCCCCTACTTCAAACATTTGCTTCCATCGAAATCACCCAAGAACACAAAAAATTCGCTTCCAACGAAATCACCCCAGAACATAAAACATTCGCTTCCAACGAAATGACCCCTGAGCACAGAAAACACGCTTCTAACGAAATCACCCCATACTTAAAAATATTCTCATCCAACGAAATTATCCCAGAGCAGAAAACATTTGCTTCCTACGAAATCACCCCAAAGCACAAAAAATTCTCTTCCAACGAAATCACCCTAAAGCACAAAAAATTCGATATCAACGAAATCACCCTAGAACACAAAAAATTCCTTTTCAACGAAATTACCCCAGGAGAGAAAAAATTTGCTTCTATCGTAGTCACCACAGAGCACAAAATATTCATTCCCAATGTAATCACACCAGAACACAAAAAATTAGCTTCCAACGAAATTACCCCTGAAGAGAAAAAATTCGCTTCAAATAAAATCACCAGAGAGCACAAAAAATTCGCTTCCAACTAAATACCCAAGAACACAAAAATTCGATTCCAACGATATTACCCCAGAAGAAAAAAAATTCGCTTCCAACGAAATCTCCTGAGAACACAAATATTCGCTTCCAAAGAAATCACCCTTAGCACAAAAAATTCGCTTCCAACGAAATCACCCTAGAACACAAAAAATTCTCTTTCAATGAAAACACCCGAGAACAAAAAAAATTCGCTTCCAACGAAAGCACCACAGAGCACAAAAAATTAGCTTCCAACGAAATGACTCCAGAGCACAGAAAACACGCTTACAAAGAAATGACCCCAGAACACAAAAAATTCACTGCCAACAAAATCACCTCGAACACAAAAAATTCGCTTTCAACGAAATCACCCGAGAAAAAAAAATTCACTTCCAACGTAATCACCACAGAGCACAAAAAATTCGCTTCCCGTAAAATGACCCTATAACATAAAAAATTCGCTTCAATCGAAATCACCAGAGAAGACAAAATATGTGCTTCCAACCAAATACCCCAGAGCGCAAAAAAATTGCTTACAACGAAATCAACCTGCAACATAAAAAATTCGCTTTCAACAAAATGAACAGGGGATACAACAAATTCTCTTCCAACGAAATGACCCCCTACGTCAAAAATTTTCTTCCAGCGAAAAACAGTAGAACACAAAAAATTCGCTTCCAACGAAATTACCCAAGAAAACAAAAAAATTCGCTTGCAACCAAATCTTCGGAGAACACAAATATTCGCTTTCAAAGAAATCACACTAGAGCACTAAAAATTCGCTTACAACGAAGTGACTCCAGAGCACAGAAAACACGCTTGCAAAGAAATGACCCCATACTTCAAAAATTTGTTTCCATCGAAATCACCCGAAAACATAAAAAATTCGCTTCCAACAAAATCACCCCAAAGCACAAAAAATTCGCTTCCAAAGAAATGACCTCAGACTTCAAAAATTTTCTTCCATCGAAAAGACCAGAGAACACATAAAATTCGCTTCCAACGAAATTACCCCTGAACACAAAAAATTCACTTCTAAAGAAATCTCTTGAGAATACAAATATTGGCTTCCAAAGAAATCATCCCAGAGCACAAAAAATTTGCTTCCAAAGAAATCACCCCAGAGTACAAAAATTCCCTTCCAAAAAAATCACCCGAGAACACAAATATTGGCTTCCATTGAAATCACCCCAGAACACAAAAATTTCGCTTCCAACGAAATGACTCCAGAGCACAGAAAACACGCTTACAAAGAAATGACCCCCTACTTCAAAAATTTCCTTCCATCGAAAAAACCGGAGAAAACACAAAAAATTCTCTTACAACGAGATTACCCCAGACGACCAAAAATTCTTCTCCAAAGAAATCTCCTGAAAACACAAATATTCGCTTCCAATGAAATCATCCCAGAGCACAAAAAAAATTCGCTTCCAACGAAATCACCCGATAACACAAAAAATTCACGTCCAACGAAATTATCACAGAACAGAAAAAATTTGCTTCCATCGAAATCACCCCACAATACAAAAAATTCGCCTCCAACGAAATCACGCTAGAACACAAAAAATTAGCTTTTTCAACGAAATCACCCGAGAACACAAAAAATTCGCTTCCAATGAAATCACCCCAGAGCACAAAAAATTCCCTTTCAACGAATGGACTCCAGAGCACAGAAAACTCGCTTGGAATGAAATGACCCCCTACTTCAAAAATTTGCTTCCATCAAAAAAACCGGAGAACACAAAAAATTCTCTTCCAACGATATTACCCCCAGAAGACCAAAAATTCTTTTCCAACGAAATCTCCTAGGAACACAAATATTCGCTTCCAATGAAATCATCCCAGAGCACAAAAAAACTCGCTTCCAAAGAAATCACCTTAGAATATAAAAAATTCGCTTTCAACGATATCACCTGAGAACACAAAAAAATCGCTTCCAAAGAAATTAACCCAGAATAGAAAAAAAATTACTTCCAACCAAATCAACCCAGAGCACAAAAATTCCCTTCCAACAAAATCACCCAAGAACACAAATATTGGCTTCCAACAAAATTACCACAGAACTGAATAAAATCACCTGAGTACGCAAATATTTGCTAACAACGAAATTACACCAGAACAGAAAAAATTTGCTTCCATCGAAATCACCCCAGAACACAAAAATTTCGCTTCCATCGAAATCACCCCAGAAAACAAAACTTTGCTTCCAAAGAAATCAATCCAGAACACAAAAATTGGCTTCCAACAAAATCACCCCAGAACACAAAAAATTTGCTCCCAAAGAAATCACCGCAGAACACAAAAATTTCGCTTCCAACGAAATGACTCCAGAACACAGAAAAAACGCTACCAACGAAATCACTCGAGAACACAAAAAATTCGCTTCCAACGAAATCATCCTAGAACACAAAAAATTCGCATCCAACGAAATGACTCCAGAGCACAGAAAACACACTTCCAATGAAATGACCCCAGAAAACAAATATTTCGCTTCCATCGAAATCACCGCAAAACACAAAAATTCACATCGAACGAAAAGACTCCAGAACACAGAAAAAACGCTACCAACGAAATCACCCGAGAACACAAAAAATTCACTTCCAACGAAATCATCCTAGAACACAAAAAATTCGCATCCAACGAAATGACTCCAGAGCACTGAAAACACGCTTCCAGTGAAATGACCCTAGAAAACAAAAATTTCGCTTCCATCGAAATCACCGCAAAACACAAAAATTCACGTCCAACGAAAAGACTCCAGAGCACGTAAAAAAACACGCTTCCAACGAAATGACCCCCTATATCAAAAATTTGCTTCATTCGAAAAAACCGGAGACACAAAGAATTCGCCTTCCACGAAATCACCCCAGAACACAAAAAATTCGCTTCCAACCATATTACCCCAGAAGAAAAAAAATTTGCTTCCAACGAAATCTCCTAAGAACACAAATATTCGCTTCCAAAGAAATCACCCTTAGCACAAAAAATTTGCTTAAAAAGAAATCACCCCAGAGTACAAAAATTCCCTTCTAACAAAATCACCCGAGAACACAAATATTGGCTTTCATTGAAATCACCCCAGAACACAAAAATTTCTCTTCCAACGAAATGACTACAACGATATTACCCCAGAAGACAAAAAATACTTTTCCAAAGAAATCTCCTGAAAACACAAATATTCGTTTCCAAAGATATCATCACAGAGCACAAAAAAATTCGCTTCCAACAAAATCACCTGATGACACAAAAAATTCACGTCCAACGAAATTATCACAGAACAGAAAAATTTGCTTTCATCAAAATCACCCCATAATACAAAAAATTTGCTTCCAACCAAATCATGCTAGAACACAAAAAATTAGCTTTTTCAACGAAATCACCCGAGAACACAAAAAATTCACTTGCAATGAAATCACCCGAGAGCACAAAAAATTCCCTTGAAAGGAAATAACTCCAGAGCACAGAAAACACGATTCCAACGAAATGACCCCCTATCTCAATATTTTGCTTCCATCGAAAAGCCCGGAGAACACAAAAAATTTGCTTCCAACGAAATAACCCCAGAACACAAAAAATTTGCTTGCAACGAAATTTTCTGAGAACACAAATATTCGCTTCCAACGAAATCCCCCCAGAACACAAAAAATTCGCTTCTAACGAAATCACCCTAGAACACAAAAATTCCCTTTCAAATAAATTACCCGAGAACAAAAAAAAATTCGCTTCCAACGAAATCACCCCAGAGCACAAAAATTTCGCTTCCAACGAGATGACTCCAGAGCACAGAAAACACGCTTCCAAAGAAATGATCCCCTACTTCAAAAATTTGCTTCCATCGAAAAGACAGGAGAACACAAAAAATTCTCTTCCAACAATATTACCCCAGAAGACAAAAAATTCTTTTCCAACGAAATCTCCTGGGAACACAATTATTTGCTTCCAAAGATATCATTCCAGAGCACAAAAAATTCGCTTCCAACGAAATTACCCTAGAGCACAAAAAATTCGCTTCCAACGAAATCACCCCAGAATACAAAAAAATTCGCTCCCAAAGAAATAACCCAAGAATATAAAAAATTCGCTTCCAAAGAAATAATCCAAGAATATAAAAAATTCGCTTCGATCAAAATCACCCGAGAACACAAAAAATTAGATTCCAACGAAATTACCCCAGAACACAAGAAATTCCTTCCAACGAAATAACCCCAGAGCACAAAAAATTCCCTTACAACGAAAGGACTCCAGAGCACAGAAAACACAAATCCAACGAAAGGACCCCCTATTTCAAATATTTGCTTCCATCGAAATCACCTGAGAACACAAAAAATTCGCTTCGAACTAAATTAGCCCAGAAGACAAAAATTTCTTTTCCAAGGAAACCTCCTGAGGACACAAATATTCGCTTCCAACGAAATCAACCCAGAGCACAAAAAACTCGCTTCCAAAGAAATCACCCTAGAATATAAAAAATTCGCTTTCAACGATATCACCTGCGAATACAAAAAATTCGCTTCCAAAGAAATTACCCCAGAACACAAAAAATTCGCTTGCAACGAAATCTCATGAGAACACAAATATTCGTTTCCAATGAAATCACCGCAGAGCACAAAAAACTCGTTTCCAACGAAATGACTCCAGGGCACAGAAAGCACGCTTCCAACGAAATTACCCCCTACTTCAAAAATTTGTTTCCATCGAAATCACCTGAGAACACAAAAAATTCACTTCCAACGAAATCACCCCAGAACACAAAAAATTCGCTTGCAACGAAATCTCCTGAGAACACAAATATTCGCTTCCAGCGAAATCACACCAAAGCACAAAAAATTCGCATCCAACGAAATGACTCCAGAGCACAGAAAACACGCGTGCAACGAAATGACCCCCTACTTCAAAAATTTGCTTCCTTCGAATAAACCGGAGAACACAAAAAATTCTCTTCCAACGAGATTACCCCAGAATACAAAAAATTCTTTTCCAATGAAATCTCCTGAGAACACAAATATTCGCTTCCAAAGAAATCATCCCAGAGCACAAAAAAATTCGCTTCCAACAAAAGCACCCGATAACACAAAAAATTCACGTCCAACGTAATTATCACAGAACAGAAAAAAATTTGCTTCCATCGAAATCACCCCAGAATAAAAAAAAATTTGCTTCCAACGAAATCACGCTAGAACACAAAAAATTAGCTTTTTCAATGAAATCACCCGAAAACACAAAATTTCCTTTCAAAGAAATCACCTGAGAACACAAAAAATTTGCTTCCAATGAAATCACCCCAGAACACAAAAAATTCGCTTGCAATGAAATCTCCTGAGAACACAAAAATTCGCTTCCAACGAAATAGTCCCAGAGCACAAAAAATTCGCTTCCAACGAAATTACCCTAGAACACAAAAATTCCCTTTCAATGAAATCACCCAAGAACACAAAAAATTCGCTTCCAACGAAAACACCATAGAACAAAAAAAAAAATCGCTTCCATCGAAATCACCACAGAAGACAAAAAATTCTCTTCCAATGATATTACCCCAGAAGACAAAAACTTCTTTTCAAACGAAATCTCGTGAGAACACAAATATTCGCTTCTAAAGATATCATCCCAGAGCACAAAAAATTCCCTTCAAACGAAATCACCCAAGAGCACGAAAAATTCGCTTCCAAAGAAATGACTCCAGAGCACAGAAAACACGCTTCCAATGATATGACCCCATACTTCAAAAATTTGCTTCCATCGAAATCACCCGAGAACACAAAAAATTCGCTGCCAACGAAATAACCCTAGAACACAAAACATTCCCTTTCAACGAAATCACCCGAGAACACAGAAAATAGCTTCCAACAAAATGACTCCAGAGCACAGAAAATTTGCTTCCAACGAAATCACCCTAGAACACAAAAAATTTCCTTTGAACAAAATCACCTGAGAACACAAAATGTCACGTCCAACGAAATTACCACAGAACAGAAAAAATTTGCTTCCATCGAAATCACCCGAGAACACAAAAAATTCTCTTCCAAAGAAATCACGCTAGAACCCAAAAAATTAGCGTTCAATGAAATCTCCCCTGAGCACAAAAAATTCTCTTCCAACGAAATGACTCCAGAGCACATAAAACACGAATCCAACGAAATGACCCCCTACTTAAAAAATTTGCTTCCATCGAAAAACCGGAGAACATAAAAAATTCGCTTTCAAAGAAATTACCCCAGAACACAAAAAATTCGCTTGCAACCAAATTTTCTGAGAACACAAATATTCGCTTCCAACGAAATCACCCCAGAACAAAAAAATTCGCTTTCAACGAAATTTTCTGAGAACACAAATATTCGCTTCCAACGAAATTACCCCAGAACACAAAAAATTTGCTTGCAACGAAATTTTCTGAGAACACAAATATTCGCTTCCAAAGAAATCATCCCAGAGCACAAAAAAAATTCGCTTCCAAGGAAAGCACCCGATAACACAAAAAATTCACGTGAAACAAAATTATCACAGAACAGAAAAAAATTTGCTTCCATCGAAATAACCCCAGAATAAAAAAATTTGCTTCCAACGAAATCACGCTAGAACACAAAAAATTAGCTTTTTCAACGAAATCACCCAAAAACACAAAATTTCCTTTCAAAGAAATCACCCGAGAACACAAAAAATTCGCTTCCAATGAAATCACCCCAGAACACAAAAAATTCGCTTGCAATGAAATCTAATGAGAACACAAATATTCGCTTCCAACGAAATCGTCCCAGAGCACAAAAAATTCGCTTCCAACGAAATCACCCTAGAACGCAAAAATTCCCTTTCAATGAAATCACCCGAGAACACAAAAAAATCGCTTCCTACGAAATCACCCCAGAGCACAAAAATTCCCTTCAAACGAAAGGACTCCAGAGCACAGAAAACACGATTCCAACGAAATGTCCCCCTATTTCATATATTTGCTTCCATCGAAATCACCCGAGAACACAAAAAATTCGCTTCCAACGAAATTACCCCAGAAGACAAAAATTTCTTTTCCAATGAAACCTCCTGAGAACACAAATATTCGCTTCCAACGAACTCACCCCAGAGCACAAAAAATTCGCTTCCAAAGAAATCACCCCAGAACACAAAAAATTCGCCTGCAACGAAATCTTCTGAGAACACATATAATCGCTTCCAACGAATTTAACCCAGAACACAAAAAATAGGCTTCAAACGAAATGACTCCAGAGCACAGAAAACAAGCTTCCAACGAAATGATCCCATACTTCAAAAATTTGCTTCCAATGAAATCACCCCAGAACACAAAAAATTGGCTTGCAATGAAATCTCCTGAGAACACAAAAATTCGCTTCCAACGAAATCGTCCCAGAGCACAAAAAATTCGCTTCCAACGAAATTACCCTAGAACACAAAAATTCCCTTTCAATGAAATCACCCAAGAACACAAAAAATTCGTTTCCAACGAAAACACCATAGAACAAAAAAAAAAAATCGCTTCCATCGTAATCACCACAGAAGACAAAAAATTCTCTTCCAATGATATTACCCCAGAAGACAAAAACTTCTTTTCAAACGAAATCTCGTGAGAACACAAATATTCGCTTCCAAAGATATCATCCCAGAGCACAAAAAATTCCCTTCAAACGAAATCACCCAAGAGCACGAAAAATTCGCTTCCAAAGAAATGACTCCAGAGCACAGAAAACACGCTTCCAATGATATGACCCCATACTTCAAAAATTTGCTTCCATCGAAATCACCCCTGAACACAAAAAATTCGCTGCCAACGAAATAACCCTAGAACACAAAACATTCCCTTTCAACGAAATCACCCGAGAACACAAAAAATAGCTTCCAACAAAATGACTCCAGAGCACAGAAAATTCGCTTCCAACGAAATCATCCTAGAACACAAAAAATTTCCTTTGAACAAAATCACCTGAGAACACAAAAAAGTCACGTCCAACGAAATTACCACAGAACAGAAAAAATTTGCTTCCATCGAAATCACCCGAGAACACAAAAAATTCTCTTCCAAAGAAATCACGCTAGAACCCAAAAAATTAGCGTTCAATGAAATCACCCCTGAGCACAAAAAATTCTCTTCCAACGAAATGACTCCAGAGCACATAAAACACGAATCCAACGAAATGACCCCCTACTTAAAAAATTTGCTTCCATCGAAAAACCGGAGAACATAAAAAATTCGCTTTCAAAGAAATTACCCCAGAACACAAAAAATTCGCTTGCAACGAAATTTTCTGAGAACACAAATATTCGCTTCCAACGAAACCACCCCAGAACAAAAAAATTCGCTTTCAACGAAATTTTCTGAGAACACAAATATTCGCTTCCAACGAAATTACCCCAGAACACAAAAAATTTGCTTGCAACGAAATTTTCTGAGAACACAAATATTCGCTTCCAAAGAAATCATCGCAGAGCACAAAAAAATTCGCTTCCTACGAAAGCACCCGATAACACAAAAAATTCACGTGCAACGAAATTATCACAGAACAGAAAAAAATTTGCTTCCATCGAAATAACCCCAGAATAAAAAAATTTGCTTCCAACGAAATCACGCTACAACACAAAATTTAGCTTTTTCAAATAAATCACCCGAAAACACAAAATTTCCTTTCAAAGAAATCACCCAAGAACACAAAAAATTCGCTTCCAATGAAATCACCCAAGAACACAAAAAATTCGCTTGCAATGAAATCTCCTGAGAACACAAATATTCGCTTCCAACGAACTCACCCCAGAGCACAAAAAATTCGCTTCCAAAGAAATCACCCTAGAATAAAAAAATTCGCTTTCAACGATATCACCTGAGAACACAAAAAATTCGCTAACAAAGAAATTACCCCAGAACACAAAAAATTCGCCTGCAACGAAATCTTCTGAGAACACATATATTCGCTTCCAACGAAATCACCCCAGAACACAAAAAATTTGCTTCCAATGAAATGACTCCAGAGCAGAGAAAACACGCTTCCAATGAAATGACCCCCTATTTCAATAATTTGCTTCCATTGAAAAAACCGGAGAACACAAAAAATTAGCTTCCAACGAATTTAACCCAGAACACAAAAAATAGGCTTCAAACGAAATGACTCCAGAGCACAGAAAACAAGCTTCCAACGAAATGATCCCATACTTCAAAAATTTGCTTCCATTGAAATCACCCGAGAACACAAAAAATTCGCTTCCAACGAAATTACCTCAGAAGACAAAAATTTCTTTTCCAACGAAATCTCCTGAGAACACAAATATTCGTTTCCAATGAAATCACCCCAGAGCACAAAAAATTCATTTCCAACGAAATGACTCCAGGGCACAGAAAACACGCTTCCAACAAAAATACCCCCTATTTCAAAAATTTGTTTCCATCGAAATCACCTGAGAACACAAAAAATTCGCTTCCAACGAGATTGCCCAAGAAGACAAAAAATTCTTTTCCAACAAAATCTCCTGAGAACACAAATATTCGCTTCCAAAGAAATCATCCCAGAGCACAAAAAAATTCGCTTCCAATGAAAGCACCCCAGAGCACGAAAAATTCGCTTCCAAAGAAATGACTCCAGAGCACAGAAAACACGCTTCCAACGATATGACCCCATACTTCAAAAATTTGCTTCCATCGAAATCACCCGAGAACACAAAAAATTTGCTTCCAACGAAATTACCCCAGAACACAAAAAATCGCTTCCAACGACATCTCCTGGGAAAAGAAATATTCGCTTCCAAAGAAATCATCCCAGAGCACAAAAAATTCGCTTCCAACGAAATCACCCTAGAACACAAAAAATTCCCTTTCAACGAAATCACCTGAGAACACAAAAAATTCACGTCCAACGAAATTACCACAGAACAGAAAAAATTTGCTTCCATCGGAATCACCCCAGAACAAAAAAAATTCTCTTCCAGAGAAAACACGCTAGAACACAAAAAATTAGCTTTCAATGAAATCACCCCAGAGCACAAAAAATTCCCTTCCAACGAAATGACTCCAGAGCACAGAAAACACGATTCCAACGAAATGACCCCCTACTTAAAAAATTTGCTTCCATCGAAAAACCAGAGAACATAAAACATTCGCTTCCCACGAAATTACTCCAGAACACAAAAACTTCGCTTGCAACGAAATTTTCTGAGAACAAAAATATTCGCTTCCAACGAAATCTCCCCAGAACACAAAAAATTTGCTTCCAACAAAATTACTCCAGAGCACAGAAAACACACTTTCCACGAAATGACCTGATATTTTAAAAATGTGCTTCCATCGAAATCACGCAGGAACACAAATAATTCGCTTCCAACAAAATTACCCCAGAACACAAAAAAATTCGCTTCCAACGAAATCTCCTGAAAACACAAATATTCGCTTCCAAACAAATCATCCCAGAATACAAAAATATTCGCTTCCAACAAAATCACCCTCTAACACAAAAAATTCCCTTTCGACGAAATCACCTGAGAACACAAACGATTCATGTCCAACAAAATTACCATAGAACAGAAAAAATTTGCTTCCATCGAAATCACCCAGGAACACAAATAAATTTCTTCCTAGGAAATCATGCTAGAACACAAAAAATCAGTTTTCAACGAAATCACCCAAGAACACAAAAAATTCGCTTCCAACGAAATCACTCCAGAGCACGAAAAAATTCGCTTCCAAAGTAATCAACCCAGAACACAAAAAATTCTCTTCCAACCAAGTGACTCCAGAGCACAGAAAACACGCCTCCAACAAAATGACCCCCTACATCAAAAATTTGCTTCCATCAAAAAAAACCGGAGAACATAAAAAATTCTATTCCAACGATATTACCCCAGAAGACAAAAAATTCTTTTCCAACGAAATCTCCTGAGAACACAAATATTCCCTTCCAAAGATATGATCCCAGAGTACGAAAAATTCGCTTCCAAAGAAATTACCCTAAAACACAAAAATTCTTTTTCAACGAAATCACCTGAGAACACAAAAAATTTGTTTTCAACGAAATCACCCCAGAGCACAAAAAATTTGCCTGCAACGAAATCTCCTGAGAACACAAATATTGGCTTCCAACGAAATCACCCCACAGCACAAAAAATTCGCTTCCAACGAAATCACCCCAGAACACAAAAAATTCGCTTGCAATGAAATCTCCTGTGAACACAAATATTCGCTTCCAACGAAATCACCAAGAGCACGAAAAATTCGCTTCCAACGAAATCATGCTAGAACACAAAAAAATTAGCTTTCAATGAAATCACCCCAGAGCACAAAAAATTCCCTTCCAAAGAAATGACTCCAGAGCACATAAAACACGATTCCAACGAAATGACACCCTACTTAAAAAATTTGCTGCCATCGAAATCAACCGAGAACACAAATATTTGCTTACAAAGAAATTACCCAAGAACACAAAAAAATCGCTTCCAACGAAATCTCCTGGGAACACAAATATTGGCTTCCAAAGAAATCATCCCAGAGCACAAAAAATTCGCTTCCAACGAAATGACTCCAGAGCACAGAAAACACGCTTCCAACGAAATGACCCAATACTTCAAAAATTTGCTTCCATCGAAACAACCGGAGAACACAAAAAATTCTCTTCCAACGATATTACCCCAGAAGACAAAATATTCTTTTCCAACTAAATGTCCTGAGAACACAAATATTCGACTCTAACGATATCTTCTCAGAGCACAAAAAATTCGCTTGCAACGAAATCACCCTAGAACACAAAAAATTCCCTTTCAACGAAATCACCCGAGAACACAAAAATTCTCTTTCAACGAAATCACCCGCGAACACAAAAAAATTCACGTCCAACAAAATTACCACAGAACAGAAAATATTTGCTTCCATCGAAATAACCCCAGAACACCAAAAATTCGCTTCCAAAGAAATCACGCTAGAACACAAAAAAATAGCTTTCAATGAAATCACCCCAGAGCACAAAAAATTCCCTTCCAACGAAATGACTCCAGAGCACATAAAACACGATTCCAACGAAATGACCCCCTACTTAAAAAATTTGCTGCCATCGGAAACCGGAGAACATAAAAAATTCGCTTCCAAAGAAATTACCCAAGAACACAAAAAATTCGCTTGCAACGAAATTTTCTGAGAATACAAATATTCGCTTCCAAAGAAATCACCCCAGAACACAAAAAATTCGCTTCCAACGAAATGACTCCAGAGCACAGAAAACACACTTCCAACGAAATGAACCCTTACTTCAAAAATTTGCTTCCATCGAAATCACCAGGGAACACAAAAAATTAGCTTCAATAGATATCATCCCAGAGCACAAAAAATATGCTTCCTACAAAATCACCCTTGAACGCAAAAATTCGCTTTCAACGAAATCACCCGAGAACACAAAAAATTTGCTTCCAACGAAATTACTCCAGAACACCAAAAATTCGCATGCAACGAAATCTCCTTAGAACACAAAAATTAGCTTCCAAAGATATCATCCCAGAGCACAAAAAATTCTCTTCCAACGAAATAACCCTATAACACAAAAATTCCCTTTCAACGAAATCAACCGAGAACACAAAAATTTCGCTTCCAACAAAATCACCCCAGAGCACAAAAAATTCGCTTCCAACGAAATCAACCTAGAACAAAAAAATTCGCTTCCATCGAAATCACCACAGAAGACAAAAAATTCCCTTCCAACCAAATCACCCCAGAGCAGAAAAAATTAAATTCCAACGAAATCACCCGAGAACACAAAAAATTCGTTTACAACGATATGACCCCATACTTCAAAAATTTGCTTCCATCAAAATCACCCGAGAACAGAAAAAATTCGCTTCCAACGAAATCACCCCAGAGCACAAAAAATTCGCTTCCAACGAAAAGAATCCAGAGTACAGAAAACCCGCTTCCAACGAAATGACCCCCACTTCAAAAATTTGTTTCCATCGAAGTCACCCCAGAACACAAAAAATTCGCTTCCAACGAATTTATCCCAGAACACAAAAAAATTCTTTTCCAACGAAATCTCCTGAGAGCACAAATATTCGCTTCCAAAAATATCATCCCAGAGCATAAAAAATTCGCTTCAAACAAAATCACCGTAGAACATAAAATATTCGCTTCCATCGAAATCACCACAGAAGACAAAAAATTCGCTTCCAACCAAATCACCCCAGAGCAGAAAAAATTCACTTCCAATGAAATCACCCTAGTACATAAAAAATTCGCTTCCAAATAAATCACCCAGAGCACAAAAAATTCGCTGCCAACGAAATGACTCCAGAGCACAGAAAACACAGTTCCAAAGAAATGACCCCCTACTTAAAAAATTTGCTTTCTTCGAAAAACCCGTAGAATACAAAAAATTCGCTTCCAAAGAAATTACCCCAGAACACAAAAAAATCCCTTCCAACGAAATCTCCTGGGAACACAAATATTCGCTTCCAAAGAAATCATCCCAGAGCACAAAAAATTCGCTTCCAACGAAATCACCCTATAACACAAAAATTCCCTTTCAATGAAATCACCCGAGAACACAAAAAATTCGCTTCCAACGAAATCACCCCAGAGCACAAAAAATTCGGTTCCAACGAAATCAACCTAGAACAACAAAATTCGCTTCCATCGAAATCACCACAGAACACAAAAAATTCCCTTCCATTCAAATCACCCCAGAGCAGAAAAAATTCACTTCCAACGAAATCACCCCAGTACATAAAAAATTCGCTTTCAACGAAATCACCCGAGAACACAAAAAATACGTTTCCAACGATACGACCCCATACATCAAAAATTTGTTCCATCAAAATTTCCCGAGAACACAAAAAAATTAGCTTCCAACGAAATCACCCCAGAACACAAAAAATTCGCATGCAACGAAATCTCCTGAGAACACAAATATTTGCTTCCAACAAAATCACCCCCGAGCACAAAATTTCGCTTCAAATGAATTGACTCCAGAGCACAGAAAACACGCTTCCAACGAAATAATCTGCTACTTCAAAAATTTGCTTCCATCGAAAAAACCAGAGAACACAAAATATTCTCTTCCAACGATATTACCCCAGAAGACAAAAAATTCTTTTCCAACGAAATCTCCTGAGAACACAAATATTCGCTTCCAATGAAATCACCCCAGAGCACAAAAAATTCACTTCCAACGAAATCACTCCAGAGCACAGAAAACACGCTTCCAATGAAATGACCCCATACTTCAAAAATTTGCTTCCATCGAAATTACCCGAGGACACAAAAAATTCGCTTCCAACGCAATTACCCCAGGACACAAAAAATTCGCTTGCAACCAAATCTTCTGAGAACACACATATATCGATTTCAACGAAATCACACCAGAACACAAAAAATTCGCTTCCAACGAAATGACTCCAGGGCACAGAAAACACGCTTCCAACGAAATTACCCCATATTTGAAAAATTTGCTTCCATCGAAATCACCCGAAAACACAAAAAATTCGCTTCCAAAGAAATTACCCCAGAAAACAATAAATTCGCTTCCAACCATATCTCCTGGGAACACAAATATTCGCTTCCAAAGAAATCATCCCAGAGCACAAAAAAATTCGCTTTCAACAAAATCACCCTAGAAAACAAAAAATTCCCTTTCAACGAAATCACCTGAGAACACAAAAAATTCACGTCCAACGAAATTCACCGAACAGAAAAAAATTGCTTCCATCGAAATCACCCCAGAAGACAAAAAATTCGCTTCCAAAGAAATTACGCTAGAACACAAAAATTAGCTTTCAATGAAATCACCCGAAACACAAAAAATTGGCTTCCAAAAAATCACCCGAGAGCACAAAAAATTCCCTTCCAACGAAATGACTCCAGAGCACAGACAACACGAATCAAACGAAATGACCCCCACTTCAAAAACTTGCTCCCATCGAAAAACCAGAAAACATAAAACATTCGCTTCCAACGAAATCACCCCAGAGCACAAAAAATCGCTTCCAACGAAAACACCCTAGAACAGAAAAAGTTCGCTTCCATAAAAATCATCACAGAAGCCAAAAAATTCGCTTCCAACCAAATCACCCATGAGCAGAAAAATATTCACTTCCAACGAAATCACCCTAGAACATAAAAAATTTGCTTTCAACGAAATCACCCGAGGACACAAAAAATTCGCTTCCAACAAAATCACCCAAGGGCACGAAAAATTCGCTTCCAAAGAAATGACTCCAGAGCACAGAAAACACGCGTCCAACGATATGACCCCATACTTCAAAAATTCGCTTCCAACGAAATTAACCCTGAACACAAAAAATTTGCTTGCAACGAAATCACCCAGAACACAAAAAGTTCGCTTCCTACGAAATGACTCCTTAGCAAAGAAAACACGCTTCCAACGAAATGACCCCCTACTTCAAAAATTTGCTTCCACCGAAAAGACCAGAGAACACAAAAAATTCTTTTCCAACGAAATCTCCTGAGGACACAAATATTCTCTTCCAAAGATATCCTCCTAGAGCACAAAAAATTCGCTTCCAATGAAATCACCCCAGAACAAAAAAATTCGCTTGCAACGAAATCTCCTGTGAACACAAATATTCGCTTCCAATGAAATCACCCCAGAGCACAAAATATTCGCTTCCAACGAAATCACTCCAGAGCACAGAAAACACGCTTCCAATGAAATGACCCCATACTTAAAAATTTGCTTCCATTGAAATCACCCGAGGACACAAAAAATTCGCTTCCAACGAAATTACACTAGAACACAAAAAATTCGCTGACAACCAAATCTATTGAGAACACACATATTCGCTTTCAACGAAAGCACACCAAAACACAAAAAATTCGCTTCCAACGAAATGACTCCAGGGCACAGAAAACACGCTTACAATGAATTGACCCCATATTTGAAAAATTTGCTTCCATCGAAATCACCCGAGAACACAAAAAATTCGCTTCCAACGAAATTACCCCAGAACAGAATAAATTCGCTTCCAACGAAATCTCCTGGGAACACAAATATTCGCTTACAAAGAAATCATCCTAGAGCACAAAAAAATTCGCTTCCCACGAAATCACACTAGAACACAAAAATTAGCTTTCAATGAAATCACCTCAGAACACAAAAAATTGGCTTCCAACAAAATCCCCCCAGAGCACAAAAAATTCCCTTCCAAAGAAATGACTCCAGAGCACAGAAAACACGATTCCAATGAAATGACCCCCTACTTCAAAAATTTGCTTCCATCGAAAAACCAGAGAACATAAAAAAGTTGCTTCCAAAGAAATAACCCCAGAACACTAAAAATTTGCTTGCAACGAAATTTTATGAGAACACAAATATTCACTTCCAACGAAATCACCCCAGAACACAAAAACTTCGCTTCCAACAAAATTACTTCTGAGCACAGAAAACACGCTTCCAACGAAATAATCCCTTACTTCAAAAATTTGCTACCATCGATATCACCCGAGAACACAAAAAATTCGCTTCCAACGAAATGACTACAGAGCACAGAAAACACACTTCCAACGAAATGACCCCCTGCTTAAAAAATTCGCTTCCATCGAAAAAACCGGAGAACACAAAAATACGCTTCCAAAGAAATTACCCCAGAACACAAAAATTCACTTTCAACGAAATCACCCGAGAACACAAAAAATTCGCTTCCAACGAAATCACCCCAGAGCACAAAAAATCGCTTCCAACGAAAACACCCTAGAACATAAAAAATTTGCTTCCATCGAAATCACCACAGAAGCCAAAAAATTCGTTTCCAACCAAATCACCCCAGAGCAGAAAAATATTCACTGCCAACGAAATCACCTTAGAACACAAAAAATTCGCTTCCAACAAAATCACCCCAGGGCACGAAAAATTCACTTCCAAAGAAATGACTCCAGAGCACAGAAAACACGCTTCCAATGATATGACCCCATACTTCAAAAATTTGCTTCCATCGAAATCACCTGAGAACACAAAAAATTCGCTTCCGACGAAATTAACCCTGAACACATAAAAATTTCCTTGCAACGAAATCACCCCAGAAGACAAAAAGTTCGCTTCCTACGAAATGACTCCTTAGCACAGAAAACACGCTTCCAACGAAATGACCCCCTACTTCAAAAATTTGCTTCCACCGAAAAGACCGGAGAACACAAAAAATTCTCTTTCAAAGATATTACCCCAGAACACAAAAAATTATTTTCCAATGAAATCTACTGAGAACACAAATATTCTCTTCCAAAGATATCCTCCTAGAGCACAAAAAATTCGCTTCCAACGAAAACACGCCAGAGCACAAAAAATTCGCTTCGAACGAAATGACTCCAGAGCACAGAAAACACGCTTCCAACAAAAAGACCCCCTATTTCAAAAATTTGCTTCCATCAAAATCAACCGAGAACACAAAAAATTCTCTTCCAACGATATTACCCCAGAAGACAAAAAATTCTTTTCCAACAAAATCTCCTGAGAGCACAAATATTTGCTTCCAAAGATATCATTCAAGAGCACAAAAAATTCGCTTCGAACAAAATCACCCTAGAGTACGAAAAATTCACTTCCAAAGAAATGACTCCAGAGCACCAAAAACATGCTTCCAAAGATATGACCCCATATTTCAAAAATTTGCTTCCATCGAAATCACCCGAGAACACAAAAATTTCGCTTCCAACGAAATCACCCCAGAACACAAAAAAATTCGCTTCTAATGAAATCACGCTAGAACACAAAAATTAGCTTTCAATGAAATCACCTGAGAACACAAAAAATAGGCTTCCAACGAAATCACCCCAGAGCAAGAAAAATTCCCATCCAACGAAATGACTCCAGAGCACAGAAAACATGATTCCAACGAAATGACCCCCTACTTCAAAAACTTGCTTCCATCGAAAAACCGGAGAAGATAAAAAATTCGCTTCCAACGAAATAACCCCAGAACACAAAAAATTTGCTTGCAACGAAATTTTCTGAGAACACAAATATTCGCTTCCAACGAAATCACCCCAGAACACAAAAAATTCGCTTGCAATGAAATCTCCTGAGAACACAAATATTCGCTTCCAAAGATATCATCCCAGAGCAGAAAAAAATTGCTTCCATCGAAATCACCCAAGAACACAAAAAATTCGCTTCCAACGAAATGACTCCAGAGCACAGAAAATTCGCTTCCAAAGAAATCACCAAAGAACACAAAAAATACACGTCCAATGAAATTCCCACAGAACAGAAAAAATTTGCTTCCAACGAAATCAACCCAGAACACAAAAACTTCACTTCCAACGAAACAACGCTAGAACACAAAAAATTAGCTTTCAAAGAAATCACCCGAGAAGAAAAAAATTGGCTTCCAAGGAAATGACCCCCTACTTAAAAAATTCGCTTCCATCGAAAAAACCAGAGAACACAAAAATATGCTTCCAACGAAATTACCCCAGAACACAAAAATTCCCTTTCAACGAAATCACACGAGAACAGAAAAAATTCGCTTCCAACTAAATCACCCCAGAGCACAAAAAATTCGCTTCCAACGAAATCACCCTAGAACATAAAAAATTCGCTTCCATCGAAATCACCACAGAAGACAAAAAATTCGCTTCCACCAAATCACCCCAGAGCAGAAAAAACTTCACTTCCAAGGAAATCACCCTAGAACACAAAAAATTCCCTTTCAAAGAAAACACCAAAGAACACAAATAATACACGTCCAATGAAATTCCCACAGAACAGAAAAAATTTGCTTCCAACGAAATCAACCCAGAACACGAAAACTTCGCTTCCAACGAAACAACGCTAGAACACAAAAAATTAGCTTTCAAAGAAATCACCCGAGAAGACAAAAAATTGGCTTCCAACGAAATCACCCCAGAGCAGAAAAAACTTCACTTCCAAGGAAATAACCCTAGAACAGAAAAAATTCCCTTTCAAAGAAATCACCAAAGAACACAAAAAATACACGTCCAATGAAATTCCCACAAAACAGAAAAAATTTTCTTCCAACGAAATCAACCCAGAACACAAATCTTCGCTTCCAACGAAACAACGCTAGAACACAAAAAATTAGCTTTCAAAGAAATCACCCGAGAAGACAAAAAATTGGCTTCCAACGAAATCACCACAGAGCAAAAAAAATTCACTTTCAATGAAATGACTCCACAGCACAGACAACATGCTTCCAATGAAATGACCCTAGAACACAAAGAAATTCGCGTCCAACGAAATCACCCTAGAACATAAAAAATTCCTTTTCAACGAAATCACACGAGAACACAAAAAATTCTCTTCCAACGAAATTACCCAAGAACACAAAAAATTCGCTTCCAACGAAATCAACCTAGAACAACAAAATTCGCTTCCATCGAAATCACCACAGAACACAAAAAATTTGCTTCCAACGAAATTACTCCAGAGCACAGAAAACACGCTTCCAATGAAATGATCCCTTACTTCAAAAATTTGCTTCCATCGAAATCACCCGAGAACACAAAAAATTCGCTTCCAACCATAGCACCCTAGAGCACAAAAAATTTGCTTCCAACGAAATGACTCCAGAGCACAGAAAACACGCTTACAAAGAAATGACCCCCTACATCAAAAATTTGCTTCCATCGAAAAAACCGAACAACATAAAAAATTCTCTTCTAATGATATTACCCCAGAGGATAAAAAATTCTTTTCCAAGGAAATCTCCTGAGAACAAAAATATTCGCTTCCAACGAAATCACCACTGAGCACAAAAAAATCGCTTCCAACGAAATCAACCTAGAACAAAAAAATTCGCTTCCATCAAAATCACCACAGAAGACAAAAAATTCGCTTCCAACCAAAGCACCCCAGAGCAGAAAAAATTCACTTCCAACGAAATCACCCTAGTACATAAAAAATTCACTTCCAACGAAATTACCCGAGAATACAAAAAATTCATTTCCAAAGATATGACCCCATACTTCAAAAATTTCCTTCCATCAAAATCACCTGAGAACACAAAAAATTCGATTCCAACGAAATCACCCCAGAGCACAAAAAATTCGCATCCAACAAAATGAATCCAGAGTACAGAAAACCCGCTTCCAACGAAATGACCCCCTACTTCAAAAATTTGTTTCCATCGAAATCACCCCAGAACACAAAAAAATTTGCTTCCAATGAATTTATCCCAGAACACAAAAAATTCCCTTTCAACGATATCACCCGAGAAAACAAAAAATTCCCTTCCAACGAAATCACCGCAGAACACAAAAAATTTGCTTGCAACGAAATCTCCTGAGAACACAAATATTTGATTCCAACAAAATCACCTCAGAGCACAAAATATTCGCTTCCAAAGAAATGACTCCAGAGCACAGAAAACACGCTTCCAAAGAAATGACCTCCTATTTCAAAAATTTGCTTCCATCAAAAAGACCAGAGAACACAAAAAAATTCTCTTCCAACGATATTACCCCAGAAGAGAAAAAATTCTTTTCCAACGAAATCTCCTGAGAGCAAAAATATTCGCTTCCAAAAATATCATCCCAGAGCACAAAAAATTCGCTTCCAACGAAATCACCGTAGAACATAAAAAATTCGCTTCCATCGAAATCACCACAGAAGACAAAAAATTCGCTTCCAACCAAAGCACCCCAGAGCAGAAAAAATTCACTTCCAACGAAATCACCCTAGTACATAAAAAATTCGCTTCCAACTAAATCACCCCAGAGCACAAAAAATTCACTGCCAACGAAATTACCCCAGAACACAAAAAATTCGCTTGCAACGAAATCTCCTGAGAACACAAATATTCGCTTCCAATGAAATCACCCCAGAGCACGAAAAATTCGCTTCCAACGAAATGACTCCAGAGCACAGAAAACACGCTTCCAACGATATGACCCCATACTTCAAAAATTTGCTTCCATCGAAATCACCTGAGAACACAAAAAATTCGCTTCCAAATAAATTACCACAGAACACAAAAAATCGCTTCTAACGAAATCTCCTGGGAACACAAATATTTGCTTCCAAAGAAATCATCCCAGAGCACAAAAAATTCGCTTACAACGAAATCACCCTAGAACACAAAAAAATTCTCTTTCAACGAAATCACCTGAGAACACAAAAAATTCATATCCAACGAAATTACCACAGAAGAGAAAATATTTGCTTCCATCGAAATAACCCCACAACACAAAAAATTCGCTTCCAACGAAATCACGCTAGAACACAAAAAAATTAGCTTTCAATGAAATCACCCCCGAGCACAAAAAATTCCCTTCCAACGAAATGATTCCTGAGCACATAAAACACGATTCCAACGAAATGACCCCCTACTTAAAAAATTTGCTGCCATCGAAAAACCGGAGAACATAAAAAATTCGCTTCCAACAAAATTACCACAGAACACAAAAAATTCGCTTGCAACGAAATTTTCTGAGAAAACAAATATTCGCTTCCAACGAAATCACCCCAGAACACAAAAAATACCCTTCCAACGAAATGACTCTAGAGCACAGAAAACACGCTTCCAATGAAATGACCCCCTACTTAAAAAATTCGCTTCCATCAAAAAACCGGAGAACACAAAAATACGCTTCCAACGAAATTACCCCAGAACACAAAAAATTCGCTTGCAACGAAATCTCCTGAGAACACAAATATTCGCTTCCAACGAAATCACCCCAGAGCACAAAAAATTCGCTACAAAAGAAATGACTCCAGAGCACAGAAAACATGCTTCCAACGAAATTACTCTCTACTTAAAAAATTTGCTTCCATCGAAAAAACCGGAGAACACAAAAAATTCGCTTCCAAAGAAATTACCCCAGAACCAAAAAAATTCGCTTCCAAAGAAATGACTCCAAAGCATAGAAAATATGCTTCCAGCGAAATGACCCCATATTTCAAAAATTTGCTTCCATCAAAATCACTTGAGAATACAAAAAATTAGCTTCCAATGAAATTACCCCAGAACAAAATAAATTCACTTGCAACGACATCTCCTGAGAACACAGATATTCGCTTCCAAAGAAATCATCCCAGAGCAAAAAAAACTTCGCTTCCAACGAAATCACCCTAGAACACAAAAAATTCCCTTTCGATGAAATCACCCGAGAACACAAAAAATTCATGTCCAACGAAATCACCCTAGAACACAAAAAATTTCCTTTCAACGAAATCACACTAGAACACAAAAAATTCGCTTCCAAAGAAATCACCCCAAAGCACAAAAAATTCGTTTCCAAAGATCTGACTCCAGAGCACAGAAAACAAGCTTCCAACGAAAAGTCCCCATACTTCAAAAATTTGCTTCCATCGAAATGACCCCAGAACACAAAAATTTCGCTTCCAACGAAATTACACCAGAACACAAAAAATTTGCTTCCAACGAAATCACCGCAGAAAACAAAAAATTCGCTTCAAACGAAATGACTCCAGAGCACAGAAAACACGCTTCCAACGAAATGACCCCCTGCTTCAAAAATTTGCTTCCATCAAAAAAAAACGGAGAAAACCAAAAATTCAGGTCCAACAAAATTACCACAGAACAGAAAAAATTTGCTTCCATCGAAATAACCACAGAGCACAAAAAATTTGCTTCCAACAAAATCACCCAGGAACACAAAAAATTCCCTTTCAACGAAATCACAGTAGAACACAAAAAATTCGCTTCCAAAGAAATCAGCCCAAAGCACAAAGAATTCCATTCCAACAAAATTACTCCAAAGCATAGAAAACAAGCTTCCAATGAAATGACCCCCTACTTCAAAAATTTGCTTCCATCGAAAAAACCTGAGAACACAAAAAATTCGCTTGCAACGAAATCGTCTGAGAACACAAATATTCGCTTCCAACAAAATGACTCCAGAGCATAGAAAACACGCTTCGAATGAAATGATACCATACTTCAAAAATTTGCTTCCATTGAAATGAACCCAAAACACAAAAAATTGCTTCCAACGAAATTACCCCAGAACACAAAAAATTTGCTTCCATGAAATCACCCCAAAACACAAAAAATTCGCTTCCAACGAAATGACTCCAGAGCATAGAAAATACACTTCCAACGAAATGACCCTGTGCTTCAAAAATTTGCTTCCATTGAAAAAACCAGAGAAAACAAAAAATTCGCTTCCAAAGAAATCTTCTGAAAACACGAATATTCGCTTCCAACTAAATCACCCCAGAACACAAAAAATTCGCTTTTAAACGGAATGACTCCAGAGCACAGAACACACGCTCCCAAAGAAATGATCCCATACTTCAAAAATTTGCTTCCATTGAAATCACCCGGGAACACAAAAAATTTGCTTCCAACGAAATCACCCCAGAACACAAAAAATTTGCTTCCAACGAAATCACACCAGAACACAAAAAATTCTCCTCCAACGAAATGACCCCAGACACAAAAAAATCGCTTCTATCGAAATTACCCCAGAACTCACAAAATTTGCTTCCAACGAAATCACCCAGAACACAAAAAATTCGCTTCCAACGAAATCACTCCAGAGCACCAAAAATTCTCTTCCAACCAAGTGACTCCAGAGCACAGAAAACACGCTTCCAACAAAATGACCCCCTACTTCAAAAATTGGCTTCCATCGAGAAAACCGGAGAACACAAAAAATTCGCTTCCAACAAAATTTCCACAGAACAAAAAAATTCGCTTCCAACAAAATTACCCCAGAACACAAAAAATTTGCTTCCATGAAATCACCCCAGAACACAAAAAATTCGCTTCCAACGAAATAACTCCAGAGCACAGAAAACACACTTCCAATGAAATGACCCCCTGCTTCAAAAATTTGCTTCCATCGAAAAAAACGGAGAAAACAAAAAATTCGCTTCCAACGAAATTTCCCCAGAACACAAAAAAATTCTCTTGCAACGAAATCTTCTGAGAACACGAATATTCGCTTCCAACGAAATCACCCCAGAACACAAAAAATTCGCTTTTAAACGGAATGACTCCAGAGCACAGAAAACACGCTTCGAACGAAATGATACCATACTTCAAAAATTTGTTTCCGTTGAAATCATCTGAGAACACAAAAAATTCGCTTCCAACGAAATGACCTCCTACTTCAAAAATTTACTTCCATCGAAAAAACTGGAGAACAGAAAAAATTCGCTTGCTACGAAATCTTCTGAGAACACAAATATTCGCTTCCAACGAAATCTCCCCAGAACACAAAATATTCGCTTCCAACGAAATGACTCCAGAGCACAGAAAACAATGTACCAATGAAATGACCCGAGAACACAAAACATTCGCTTCCAAAGAAATCACCCTAGAACATAAAAAATTCGCTTTCAACGAAATCACCCAAGAATAGAAAAAATTCGCTTCCAACGAAATCACCTCAGAGCACAAAATATTCACTGCCAAAGAAATGACTCCAGAGCACAGAACACACGCTTCCAACGAAATGACCCTATATTTAAAAAATTTGCTTCCATCGAAAAAACCGGAGAACACAAAAAATTCGCTTCCAAAGAAATTACCCCAGAACACAAAAAATTTGCTTGCAACGAAATATCCTGAGAATACAAATATTAGCTTCCAATCAAATCACCCCAGAGCACAAAAAATTTGCTTCCAACGAAATCACCCCAGAACACAAAAAATTCGCTTTTAAACGGAATGACTCCAGAGCACAGAAAACACGCTTCGAACGAAATGATACCATACTTCAAAAATTTGTTTCCGTTGAAATCATCTGAGAACACAAAAAATTCGCTTCCAACGAAATGACCTCCTACTTCAAAAATTTACTTCCATCGAAAAAACTGGAGAACAGAAAAAATTCGCTTGCTACGAAATCTTCTGAGAACACAAATATTCGCTTCCAACGAAATCTCCCCAGAACACAAAATATTCGCTTCCAACGAAATGACTCCAGAGCACAGAAAACAATGTACCAATGAAATGACCCGAGAACACAAAAAATTCGCTTCCAAAGAAATCACCCTAGAACATAAAAAATTCGCTTTCAACGAAATCACCCAAGAATAGAAAAAATTCGCTTCCAACGAAATCACCTCAGAGCACAAAATATTCACTGCCAAAGAAATGACTCCAGAGCACAGAACACACGCTTCCAACGAAATGACCCTATATTTAAAAAATTTGCTTCCATCGAAAAAACCGGAGAACACAAAAAATTCGCTTCCAAAGAAATAACCCCAGAACACAAAAAATTTGCTTGCAACGAAATATCCTGAGAATACAAATATTAGCTTCCAATCAAATCACCCCAGAGCACAAAAAATTTGCTTCCAACGAAATCAACCCAGAACACAAAAAATTCGCTTCCAAGGAAATGACTCCAGAGAACAGAAAGCACGCCTCCAACGAAATGACCCCCTGCTTCAAAAATTTGCTTCCATCAAAAAAAAACAGGAGAAAACCAAAAATTCACATCCAACCAAATTACCACAGAACAGAAAAAAATTGCTTCCATCGAAATCACCACAGAACACAAAAAATTCGCTTCCAACAAAATCACCCTAGAAGACAAAAAATTCCCTTTCAACGAAATCACACAAGAGCACAAAAAATTCGCTTCCAACGAAATTACTCCAGAGCACAGAAAACGAGCTTCCAACGAAATGACCCCCTACTAAAAATTTGATTCCATCGAAAAAACCGGAGAACACGAAAAATTCGCTTGCAACGAAATCGTCTGAGAACATAAATATTCGCTTCCAACGAAATGACTCCAGAGCACAGAATACACGCTTCGAACGAAATGATACCATACTTCAAAAATTTGCTTCCATTGAAATCACCCGGGAACACAAAAAATTTGCTTCCAACGAAATCACCCCAGAACACAAAAAATTTGCTTCCAACGAAATCACCCCAGAACACAAAAAATTTGCTTCCAACGAAATCACACCAGAACACAAAAAATTCTCCTCCAACGAAATGACCCCAGACACAAAAAAATCGCTTCTATCGAAATTACCCCAGAACTCACAAAATTCGCTTCCAACGAAATCACCCAGAACACAAAAAATTCGCTTCCAACGAAATCACTCCAGAGCACCAAAAATTCTCTTCCAACCAAGTGACTCCAGAGCACAGAAAACACGCTTCCAACAAAATGACCCCCTACTTCAAAAATTGGCTTCCATCGAGAAAACCGGAGAACACAAAAAATTCGCTTCCAACAAAATTTCCACAGAACAAAAAAATTCGCTTCCAACAAAATTACCCCAGAACACAAAAAATTTGCTTCCATGAAATCACCCCAGAACACAAAAAATTCGCTTCCAACGAAATAACTCCAGAGCACAGAAAACACACTTCCAATGAAATGACCCCCTGCTTCAAAAATTTGCTTCCATCGAAAAAAACGGAGAAAACAAAAAATTCGCTTCCAACGAAATTTCCCCAGAACACAAAAAAATTCTCTTGCAACGAAATCTTCTGAGAACACGAATATTCGCTTCCAACGAAATCACCCCAGAACACAAAAAATTCGCTTTTAAACGGAATGACTCCAGAGCACAGAAAACACGCTTCGAACGAAATGATACCATACTTCAAAAATTTGTTTCCGTTGAAATCATCTGAGAACACAAAAAATTCGCTTCCAACGAAATGACCTCCTACTTCAAAAATTTACTTCCATCGAAAAAACTGGAGAACAGAAAAAATTCGCTTGCTACGAAATCTTCTGAGAACACAAATATTCGCTTCCAACGAAATCTCCCCAGAACACAAAATATTCGCTTCCAACGAAATGACTCCAGAGCACAGAAAACAATGTACCAATGAAATGACCCGAGAACACAAAAAATTCGCTTCCAAAGAAATCACCCTAGAACATAAAAAATTCGCTTTCAACGAAATCACCCAAGAATAGAAAAAATTCGCTTCCAACGAAATCACCTCAGAGCACAAAATATTCACTGCCAAAGAAATGACTCCAGAGCACAGAACACACGCTTCCAACGAAATGACCCTATATTTAAAAAATTTGCTTCCATCGAAAAAACCGGAGAACACAAAAAATTCGCTTCCAAAGAAATTACCCCAGAACACAAAAAATTTGCTTGCAACGAAATATCCTGAGAATACAAATATTAGCTTCCAATCAAATCACCCCAGAGCACAAAAAATTTGCTTCCAACGAAATCACCCCAGAACACAAAAAATTCGCTTTTAAACGGAATGACTCCAGAGCACAGAAAACACGCTTCGAACGAAATGATACCATACTTCAAAAATTTGTTTCCGTTGAAATCATCTGAGAACACAAAAAATTCGCTTCCAACGAAATGACCTCCTACTTCAAAAATTTACTTCCATCGAAAAAACTGGAGAACAGAAAAAATTCGCTTGCTACGAAATCTTCTGAGAACACAAATATTCGCTTCCAACGAAATCTCCCCAGAACACAAAATATTCGCTTCCAACGAAATGACTCCAGAGCACAGAAAACAATGTACCAATGAAATGACCCGAGAACACAAAAAATTCGCTTCCAAAGAAATCACCCTAGAACATAAAAAATTCGCTTTCAACGAAATCACCCAAGAATAGAAAAAATTCGCTTCCAACGAAATCACCTCAGAGCACAAAATATTCACTGCCAAAGAAATGACTCCAGAGCACAGAACACACGCTTCCAACGAAATGACCCTATATTTAAAAAATTTGCTTCCATCGAAAAAACCGGAGAACACAAAAAATTCGCTTCCAAAGAAATTACCCCAGAACACAAAAAATTTGCTTGCAACGAAATATCCTGAGAATACAAATATTAGCTTCCAATCAAATCACCCCAGAGCACAAAAAATTTGCTTCCAACGAAATCACCCCAGAACACAAAAAATTCGCTTCCAAGGAAATGACTCCAGAGAACAGAAAGCACGCCTCCAACGAAATGACCCCCTGCTTCAAAAATTTGCTTCCATCAAAAAAAAACAGGAGAAAACCAAAAATTCACATCCAACCAAATTACCACAGAACAGAAAAAAATTGCTTCCATCGAAATCACCACAGAACACAAAAAATTCGCTTCCAACAAAATCACCCTAGAAGACAAAAAATTCCCTTTCAACGAAATCACACAAGAGCACAAAAAATTCGCTTCCAACGAAATTACTCCAGAGCACAGAAAACGAGCTTCCAAGGAAATGACCCCCTACTAAAAATTTGATTCCATCGAAAAAACCGGAGAACACGAAAAATTCGCTTGCAACGAAATCGTCTGAGAACATAAATATTCGCTTCCAACGAAATGACTCCAGAGCACAGAATACACGCTTCGAACGAAATGATACCATACTTCAAAAATTTGCTTCCATTGAAATCACCCGGGAACACAAAAAATTTGCTTCCAACGAAATCACCCCAGAACACAAAAAATTTGCTTCCAACGAAATCACCCCAGAACACAAAAAATTTGCTTCCAACGAAATCACACCAGAACACAAAAAATTCTCCTCCAACGAAATGACCCCAGACACAAAAAAATCGCTTCTATCGAAATTACCCCAGAACTCACAAAATTCGCTTCCAACGAAATCACCCAGAACACAAAAAATTCGCTTCCAACGAAATCACTCCAGAGCACCAAAAATTCTCTTCCAACCAAGTGACTCCAGAGCACAGAAAACACGCTTCCAACAAAATGACCCCCTACTTCAAAAATTGGCTTCCATCGAGAAAACCGGAGAACACAAAAAATTCGCTTCCAACAAAATTTCCACAGAACAAAAAAATTCGCTTCCAACAAAATTACCCCAGAACACAAAAAATTTGCTTCCATGAAATCACCCCAGAACACAAAAAATTCGCTTCCAACGAAATAACTCCAGAGCACAGAAAACACACTTCCAATGAAATGACCCCCTGCTTCAAAAATTTGCTTCCATCGAAAAAAACGGAGAAAACAAAAAATTCGCTTCCAACGAAATTTCCCCAGAACACAAAAAAATTCTCTTGCAACGAAATCTTCTGAGAACACGAATATTCGCTTCCAACGAAATCACCCCAGAACACAAAAAATTCGCTTTTAAACGGAATGACTCCAGAGCACAGAAAACACGCTTCGAACGAAATGATACCATACTTCAAAAATTTGTTTCCGTTGAAATCATCTGAGAACACAAAAAATTCGCTTCCAACGAAATGACCTCCTACTTCAAAAATTTACTTCCATCGAAAAAACTGGAGAACAGAAAAAATTCGCTTGCTACGAAATCTTCTGAGAACACAAATATTCGCTTCCAACGAAATCTCCCCAGAACACAAAATATTCGCTTCCAACGAAATGACTCCAGAGCACAGAAAACAATGTACCAATGAAATGACCCGAGAACACAAAAAATTCGCTTCCAAAGAAATCACCCTAGAACATAAAAAATTCGCTTTCAACGAAATCACCCAAGAATAGAAAAAATTCGCTTCCAACGAAATCACCTCAGAGCACAAAATATTCACTGCCAAAGAAATGACTCCAGAGCACAGAACACACGCTTCCAACGAAATGACCCTATATTTAAAAAATTTGCTTCCATCGAAAAAACCGGAGAACACAAAAAATTCGCTTCCAAAGAAATTACCCCAGAACACAAAAAATTTGCTTGCAACGAAATATCCTGAGAATACAAATATTAGCTTCCAATCAAATCACCCCAGAGCACAAAAAATTTGCTTCCAACGAAATCACCCCAGAACACAAAAAATTCGCTTTTAAACGGAATGACTCCAGAGCACAGAAAACACGCTTCGAACGAAATGATACCATACTTCAAAAATTTGTTTCCGTTGAAATCATCTGAGAACACAAAAAATTCGCTTCCAACGAAATGACCTCCTACTTCAAAAATTTACTTCCATCGAAAAAACTGGAGAACAGAAAAAATTCGCTTGCTACGAAATCTTCTGAGAACACAAATATTCGCTTCCAACGAAATCTCCCCAGAACACAAAATATTCGCTTCCAACGAAATGACTCCAGAGCACAGAAAACAATGTACCAATGAAATGACCCGAGAACACAAAAAATTCGCTTCCAAAGAAATCACCCTAGAACATAAAAAATTCGCTTTCAACGAAATCACCCAAGAATAGAAAAAATTCGCTTCCAACGAAATCACCTCAGAGCACAAAATATTCACTGCCAAAGAAATGACTCCAGAGCACAGAACACACGCTTCCAACGAAATGACCCTATATTTAAAAAATTTGCTTCCATCGAAAAAACCGGAGAACACAAAAAATTCGCTTCCAAAGAAATTACCCCAGAACACAAAAAATTTGCTTGCAACGAAATATCCTGAGAATACAAATATTAGCTTCCAATCAAATCACCCCAGAGCACAAAAAATTTGCTTCCAACGAAATCACCCCAGAACACAAAAAATTCGCTTTTAAACGGAATGACTCCAGAGCACAGAAAACACGCTTCGAACGAAATGATACCATACTTCAAAAATTTGTTTCCGTTGAAATCATCTGAGAACACAAAAAATTCGCTTCCAACGAAATGACCTCCTACTTCAAAAATTTACTTCCATCGAAAAAACTGGAGAACAGAAAAAATTCGCTTGCTACGAAATCTTCTGAGAACACAAATATTCGCTTCCAACGAAATCTCCCCAGAACACAAAATATTCGCTTCCAACGAAATGACTCCAGAGCACAGAAAACAATGTACCAATGAAATGACCCGAGAACACAAAACATTCGCTTCCAAAGAAATCACCCTAGAACATAAAAAATTCGCTTTCAACGAAATCACCCAAGAATAGAAAAAATTCGCTTCCAACGAAATCACCTCAGAGCACAAAATATTCACTGCCAAAGAAATGACTCCAGAGCACAGAACACACGCTTCCAACGAAATGACCCTATATTTAAAAAATTTGCTTCCATCGAAAAAACCGGAGAACACAAAAAATTCGCTTCCAAAGAAATTACCCCAGAACACAAAAAATTTGCTTGCAACGAAATATCCTGAGAATACAAATATTAGCTTCCAATCAAATCACCCCAGAGCACAAAAAATTTGCTTCCAACGAAATCACCCCAGAACACAAAAAATTCGCTTTTAAACGGAATGACTCCAGAGCACAGAAAACACGCTTCGAACGAAATGATACCATACTTCAAAAATTTGTTTCCGTTGAAATCATCTGAGAACACAAAAAATTCGCTTCCAACGAAATGACCTCCTACTTCAAAAATTTACTTCCATCGAAAAAACTGGAGAACAGAAAAAATTCGCTTGCTACGAAATCTTCTGAGAACACAAATATTCGCTTCCAACGAAATCTCCCCAGAACACAAAATATTCGCTTCCAACGAAATGACTCCAGAGCACAGAAAACAATGTACCAATGAAATGACCCGAGAACACAAAAAATTCGCTTCCAAAGAAATCACCCTAGAACATAAAAAATTCGCTTTCAACGAAATCACCCAAGAATAGAAAAAATTCGCTTCCAACGAAATCACCTCAGAGCACAAAATATTCACTGCCAAAGAAATTACTCCAGAGCACAGAACACACGCTTCCAACGAAATGACCCTATATTTAAAAAATTTGCTTCCATCGAAAAAACCGGAGAACACAAAAAATTCGCTTCCAAAGAAATTACCCCAGAACACAAAAAATTTGCTTGCAACGAAATATCCTGAGAATACAAATATTAGCTTCCAATCAAATCACCCCAGAGCACAAAAAATTTGCTTCCAACGAAATCACCCCAGAACACAAAAAATTCGCTTCCAAGCAAATGACTCCAGAGAACAGAAAGCACGCCTCCAACGAAATGACCCCCTGCTTCAAAAATTTGCTTCCATCAAAAAAAAAACAGGAGAAAACCAAAAATTCACATCCAACCAAATTACCACAGAACAGAAAAAAATTGCTTCCATCGAAATCACCACAGAACACAAAAAATTCGCTTCCAACAAAATCACCCTAGAAGACAAAAAATTCCCTTTCAACGAAATCACACAAGAGCACAAAAAATTCGCTTCCAACGAAATTACTCCAGAGCACAGAAAACGAGCTTCCAACGAAATGACCCCCTACTAAAAATTTGATTCCATCGAAAAAACCGGAGAACACGAAAAATTCGCTTGCAACGAAATCGTCTGAGAACATAAATATTCGCTTCCAACGAAATGACTCCAGAGCACAGAATACACGCTTCGAACGAAATGATACCATACTTCAAAAATTTGCTTCCATTGAAATCACCCGGGAACACAAAAAATTTGCTTCCAACGAAATCACCCCAGAACACAAAAAATTTGCTTCCAACGAAATCACCCCAGAACACAAAAAATTTGCTTCCAACGAAATCACACCAGAACACAAAAAATTCTCCTCCAACGAAATGACCCCAGACACAAAAAAATCGCTTCTATCGAAATTACCCCAGAACTCACAAAATTCGCTTCCAACGAAATCACCCAGAACACAAAAAATTCGCTTCCAACGAAATCACTCCAGAGCACCAAAAATTCTCTTCCAACCAAGTGACTCCAGAGCACAGAAAACACGCTTCCAACAAAATGACCCCCTACTTCAAAAATTGGCTTCCATCGAGAAAACCGGAGAACACAAAAAATTCGCTTCCAACAAAATTTCCACAGAACAAAAAAATTCGCTTCCAACAAAATTACCCCAGAACACAAAAAATTTGCTTCCATGAAATCACCCCAGAACACAAAAAATTCGCTTCCAACGAAATAACTCCAGAGCACAGAAAACACACTTCCAATGAAATGACCCCCTGCTTCAAAAATTTGCTTCCATCGAAAAAAACGGAGAAAACAAAAAATTCGCTTCCAACGAAATTTCCCCAGAACACAAAAAAATTCTCTTGCAACGAAATCTTCTGAGAACACGAATATTCGCTTCCAACGAAATCACCCCAGAACACAAAAAATTCGCTTTTAAACGGAATGACTCCAGAGCACAGAAAACACGCTTCGAACGAAATGATACCATACTTCAAAAATTTGTTTCCGTTGAAATCATCTGAGAACACAAAAAATTCGCTTCCAACGAAATGACCTCCTACTTCAAAAATTTACTTCCATCGAAAAAACTGGAGAACAGAAAAAATTCGCTTGCTACGAAATCTTCTGAGAACACAAATATTCGCTTCCAACGAAATCTCCCCAGAACACAAAATATTCGCTTCCAACGAAATGACTCCAGAGCACAGAAAACAATGTACCAATGAAATGACCCGAGAACACAAAAAATTCGCTTCCAAAGAAATCACCCTAGAACATAAAAAATTCGCTTTCAACGAAATCACCCAAGAATAGAAAAAATTCGCTTCCAACGAAATCACCTCAGAGCACAAAATATTCACTGCCAAAGAAATGACTCCAGAGCACAGAACACACGCTTCCAACGAAATGACCCTATATTTAAAAAATTTGCTTCCATCGAAAAAACCGGAGAACACAAAAAATTCGCTTCCAAAGAAATTACCCCAGAACACAAAAAATTTGCTTGCAACGAAATATCCTGAGAATACAAATATTAGCTTCCAATCAAATCACCCCAGAGCACAAAAAATTTGCTTCCAACGAAATCACCCCAGAACACAAAAAATTCGCTTTTAAACGGAATGACTCCAGAGCACAGAAAACACGCTTCGAACGAAATGATACCATACTTCAAAAATTTGTTTCCGTTGAAATCATCTGAGAACACAAAAAATTCGCTTCCAACGAAATGACCTCCTACTTCAAAAATTTACTTCCATCGAAAAAACTGGAGAACAGAAAAAATTCGCTTGCTACGAAATCTTCTGAGAACACAAATATTCGCTTCCAACGAAATCTCCCCAGAACACAAAATATTCGCTTCCAACGAAATGACTCCAGAGCACAGAAAACAATGTACCAATGAAATGACCCGAGAACACAAAAAATTCGCTTCCAAAGAAATCACCCTAGAACATAAAAAATTCGCTTTCAACGAAATCACCCAAGAATAGAAAAAATTCGCTTCCAACGAAATCACCTCAGAGCACAAAATATTCACTGCCAAAGAAATGACTCCAGAGCACAGAACACACGCTTCCAACGAAATGACCCTATATTTAAAAAATTTGCTTCCATCGAAAAAACCGGAGAACACAAAAAATTCGCTTCCAAAGAAATTACCCCAGAACACAAAAAATTTGCTTGCAACGAAATATCCTGAGAATACAAATATTAGCTTCCAATCAAATCACCCCAGAGCACAAAAAATTTGCTTCCAACGAAATCACCCCAGAACACAAAAAATTCGCTTCCAAGGAAATGACTCCAGAGAACAGAAAGCACGCCTCCAACGAAATGACCCCCTGCTTCAAAAATTTGCTTCCATCAAAAAAAAACAGGAGAAAACCAAAAATTCACATCCAACCAAATTACCACAGAACAGAAAAAAATTGCTTCCATCGAAATCACCACAGAACACAAAAAATTCGCTTCCAACAAAATCACCCTAGAAGACAAAAAATTCCCTTTCAACGAAATCACACAAGAGCACAAAAAATTCGCTTCCAACGAAATTACTCCAGAGCACAGAAAACGAGCTTCCAACGAAATGACCCCCTACTAAAAATTTGATTCCATCGAAAAAACCGGAGAACACGAAAAATTCGCTTGCAACGAAATCGTCTGAGAACATAAATATTCGCTTCCAACGAAATGACTCCAGAGCACAGAATACACGCTTCGAACGAAATGATACCATACTTCAAAAATTTGCTTCCATTGAAATCACCCGGGAACACAAAAAATTTGCTTCCAACGAAATCACCCCAGAACACAAAAAATTTGCTTCCAACGAAATCACCCCAGAACACAAAAAATTTGCTTCCAACGAAATCACACCAGAACACAAAAAATTCTCCTCCAACGAAATGACCCCAGACACAAAAAAATCGCTTCTATCGAAATTACCCCAGAACTCACAAAATTCGCTTCCAACGAAATCACCCAGAACACAAAAAATTCGCTTCCAACGAAATCACTCCAGAGCACCAAAAATTCTCTTCCAACCAAGTGACTCCAGAGCACAGAAAACACGCTTCCAACAAAATGACCCCCTACTTCAAAAATTGGCTTCCATCGAGAAAACCGGAGAACACAAAAAATTCGCTTCCAACAAAATTTCCACAGAACAAAAAAATTCGCTTCCAACAAAATTACCCCAGAACACAAAAAATTTGCTTCCATGAAATCACCCCAGAACACAAAAAATTCGCTTCCAACGAAATAACTCCAGAGCACAGAAAACACACTTCCAATGAAATGACCCCCTGCTTCAAAAATTTGCTTCCATCGAAAAAAACGGAGAAAACAAAAAATTCGCTTCCAACGAAATTTCCCCAGAACACAAAAAAATTCTCTTGCAACGAAATCTTCTGAGAACACGAATATTCGCTTCCAACGAAATCACCCCAGAACACAAAAAATTCGCTTTTAAACGGAATGACTCCAGAGCACAGAAAACACGCTTCGAACGAAATGATACCATACTTCAAAAATTTGTTTCCGTTGAAATCATCTGAGAACACAAAAAATTCGCTTCCAACGAAATGACCTCCTACTTCAAAAATTTACTTCCATCGAAAAAACTGGAGAACAGAAAAAATTCGCTTGCTACGAAATCTTCTGAGAACACAAATATTCGCTTCCAACGAAATCTCCCCAGAACACAAAATATTCGCTTCCAACGAAATGACTCCAGAGCACAGAAAACAATGTACCAATGAAATGACCCGAGAACACAAAAAATTCGCTTCCAAAGAAATCACCCTAGAACATAAAAAATTCGCTTTCAACGAAATCACCCAAGAATAGAAAAAATTCGCTTCCAACGAAATCACCTCAGAGCACAAAATATTCACTGCCAAAGAAATGACTCCAGAGCACAGAACACACGCTTCCAACGAAATGACCCTATATTTAAAAAATTTGCTTCCATCGAAAAAACCGGAGAACACAAAAAATTCGCTTCCAAAGAAATTACCCCAGAACACAAAAAATTTGCTTGCAACGAAATATCCTGAGAATACAAATATTAGCTTCCAATCAAATCACCCCAGAGCACAAAAAATTTGCTTCCAACGAAATCACCCCAGAACACAAAAAATTCGCTTCCAAGGAAATGACTCCAGAGAACAGAAAGCACGCCTCCAACGAAATGACCCCCTGCTTCAAAAATTTGCTTCCATCAAAAAAAAACAGGAGAAAACCAAAAATTCACATCCAACCAAATTACCACAGAACAGAAAAAAATTGCTTCCATCGAAATCACCACAGAACACAAAAAATTCGCTTCCAACAAAATCACCCTAGAAGACAAAAAATTCCCTTTCAACGAAATCACACAAGAGCACAAAAAATTCGCTTCCAATGAAATTACTCCAGAGCACAGAAAACGAGCTTCCAACGAAATGACCCCCTACTAAAAATTTGATTCCATCGAAAAAACCGGAGAACACGAAAAATTCGCTTGCAACGAAATCGTCTGAGAACATAAATATTCGCTTCCAACGAAATGACTCCAGAGCACAGAATACACGCTTCGAACGAAATGATACCATACTTCAAAAATTTGCTTCCATTGAAATGACCCGAGAACAAAAAAAAATCACTTCCAACGAAATTACCCCAGAACACAAAAAATTTGCTTCCAAAGAAATGACCCCAGAAGACAAAAATTTCGCTTCCAACGAAATTACCCCAGAACACAAAAAATTTGCTTCCATGAAATCACCCCAGAACACAAAAAATTTGCTTCCAACGAAATAACTCCAGAGCACAGAAAACACACTTCCAATGAAATGACCCCCTGCTTCAAAAATTTGCTTCCATCGAAAAAACGGAGAAAACAAAAAATTCGCTTCCAACGAAATTTCCCCAGAACACAAAAAAATTCTCTTGCAACGAAATCTTCTGAGAACACGAATATTCGCTTCCAACGAAATCACCCCAGAACACAAAAAATTCGCTTTTAAACGGAATGACTCCAGAGCACAGAAAACACGCTTCGAACGAAATGATACCATACTTCAAAAATTTGTTTCCGTTGAAATCATCTGAGAACACAAAAAATTCGCTTCCAACGAAATGACCTCCTACTTCAAAAATTTACTTCCATCGAAAAAACCGGAGAACAGAAAAAATTCGCTTGCTACGAAATCTTCTGAGAACACAAATATTCGCTTCCAACGAAATCTCCCCAGAACACAAAATATTCGCTTCCAACGAAATGACTCCAGAGCACAGAAAACACGCTTCGAACGAAATGATACCATACTTCAAAAATTTGTTTCCGTTGAAATCATCTGAGTACACAAAAAATTCGCTTCCAAAGAAATTACTCCAGAGCACAGAAAACTCGTTTCGAACAAAATGACCCCTTACTTCAAAAATTTGCTTCCATTGAAAAAACCGGAGAACACAAAAAATTCTCTTCCAACAATATTACCCCAGAAGAGAAAAAGTTCTTTTACAATGAAATCTCCTGAGAACACAAATATTCGCTTGCAAAGATATCATCCCATAGCACAAAAATTCCCTTTCAACGAAATCACCCGACAACACAAAAAATTTGCTTCCAACGAAATCACCCCAGAGCACAAAAAATTCGCTTCCAATGAAATGACTCCATAGCACAGAAAACACGTTTCGAACGAAATGACCCCCTACTTCAAAAATCACCCTAGAACACAAAAATTCCCTTTTAGAGAAATCACCCTGGAACACAAAAAAATTCCCTTTCAACGAAATCACCAGAGAACACAAAAAGTTTATGCCCAACAAAATTAACACAGAACAGAAAATATTTGCTTCCATTGAAATCAAAGCAGAACACAAAATATTTGATTCCAAAGAAATCACCCTAGAACACAAAAAATTCCCTTTCAACGAAATCACCGGAGAACACAAAAAATTCACGAACAACGAAATTACCACAGAACAGAAAAAATTTGTTTCCATCGAAATCACCCCAAAACACAAAAAATTCGCTTCCAACGCAATCACGCTAGAACACAAAAAATTAATTTTAAACGAAAACACCTGAGAACACAAAAAATTCGATTCCAACTGAATCACCACAGAGCACAAAATATTCGCTTCCAATGAAATGACTCCATAGCACAGAAAACATGCTTGCAACGAAATGACCCCCTACTTCAAAAATTTGCTTCCATCGAAAAGACCGGAGAACACAAAAAATTCTCTTCCAAAGATATCATCCAAAGATATTACCCCAGAAGACAATAAATTCTTTTCCAACGAAATCTCCTGAGAACACAAATATTCGCTTTCAAAGATATCATCCCAGAGCACAAAAAATTTGCTTCCAACCAAATCACCCTAGAACACAAAAATTCCATTTCAACGAAATCACCCGAGAACACAAAAATTTTGCTTCCAAGGAAATCAACCCAGAACACAAAAAATTCGCTTGCAATGAAATCTCCTTAGAACACAAATATTGGCTTTCAACGAAATCACCCCAGAGCACAAATATTCGCTTCTAAAGATATCATCCCAGAGCACAATAAATTTGCTTCCAACGAAATCACCCTAGAACACAAAAATTCCCTTTCAATGAAATCACCCGACAACACAAAAAATTTGCTTCCAACGAAATCACCCCAGAGCACAAAAAATTCGCTTCCAATGAAATGACTCCATAGCACAGAAAACACGTTTCGAACGAAATGACCCCCTACTTCAAAAATTTGCTTCCTTCGAAAATCCCGGAGATCACAAAAAATTTTCTTCCAACGATATTACCCCAGAAGACAAAAAATTCTTCTCCAAAGAAATCTCCTGAGAACACAAATATTCGCTTCCAAAGATATCATCCCAGAGCACAAAAAATTCGCTTCCAAAGAAATCACCCTAGAACACAAAAATTCCCTTTCAACGAAATCACTCGAGAACACAAAACGTTCGCTTCCAACGAAATCACCAAAGAGCACAAAAAATTCCCTTCCAACGAAATGACTCCAGAGCACAGAAAACACGCTTCCAACGAAATGACCCCCTACTTCAAAAATTTGCCTCCATCGAAAAGACCAGAAAACACAAAAAATTCTCTTCCAACGATATTACCCAAGAAGACAATAAATTCTTTTCCAACGAAATCTCCTGAGAACACAAATATTCGCTTCCAAAGATATCATCCCAGAGCACAAAAAATTCGCTTCCAACGAAATCACCCCAGAGCACAAAAAATTGGCTTCCAAAGAAATGACTCTAGAGCATAGAAAACACGATTCCAACAAAATGACCCCATACTTCAAAAATTTGCTACCATCGAAATCACCCCAGAACACAAAAAAGTCGCTTCCAACAAAATGACTCCAGAGCACAGAAAACACGCTTCCAACGAAATGACCCCCTACTTCAAAAATGTGCTTCCATCGAAAAAACCGGTGAACACAAAAAATTCTATTCCAACGATTTTACCCCAGAATAAATAAAATTCTTTTCCAAAGAAATCTCCTGAGTACACAAATATTCGCTTTCAAAGATATCATCCCAGATACAAAAATTTGCTTCCAACAAAATTACTCTAGAACCCAAAAATTCCCTTTCAACGAAATCACCCCAGAGCACAAAAAATTTGCTTCCAACGAAATGACTCCAGAGCACAGAAAGCACGCTTCCAATGAAATGACCCCAGAACACAAAAAATTCGCCTCCAACGAAATCACCCCAGAGCACAAAAATTCACTTCCAACGAAATGACGCCAGAGCACAGAAAACACGCTTCCAACAAAATGACCGCCTATTTCAAAAATTTGCTTCCATCCAAAAAACGGAGAACACAAAAAATTCTCTTCCAACGATGTTACCCCAGAACACAAAAAATTCTTTTCCAGCGAAATCTCCTGAGAACACAAATATTCGCTTCCAAAGATATCATCACAGAGTAGAAAAAATTCGCTTCCAACGAAATCACCTAGAACACAAAAATTCCCTTTCAAAGAAATCACCCGAGAACAGAGAAAATTCCCTTCCAACGAAATTAGCACAGAACAGAAAAAATTTGCTTCCATCGAAATCACCCGAGAACACAAAAAATTCGCTTCAAAAGAAATCACGCTAGACACAAAAAATTAGCTTTCAACGAAATCACCCCAGAGCGCAAAAAATTCCCTTCCACCGAAATGACTCCAGAGTATAGAAAACACGATTCGAATGAAATGACCCCTTAATTAAAAAATTTGCTTCCATTGAAAAAACCGGAGAACACAAATAATTCGCTTCCAACGAAATTACCCCAGAACACAAAAAATTCGCCTCCAACGAAATGATCCCAGAAGTCAAAAATTTGCTTCTATCGAAATCACCCGAGAACACAAAAAATTCACTTCAAACGAAATTACCCCAGAAGACAAAAATTTCTTTTCCAAAAAAATCTCCTGAGAACACAAATATTCGCTTCCAAAGATATCATCCCAGAGCACATAAAATTATCTTTCAACGAAATTACCCGAGAACACAAAAAATTCGCTTCCAACAAAATCACCACAGAGCGCAAAAAATTCCCATCCAACAAAATGACTCCAGAGCACAGAAAACATGATTCCAACAAAATGACCTCCTACTTCAAAAATTTGCTTCCATCGAAATATCACTAGAACACCAACAATTCACTTCCAACGTAATTACCCAAAACACAAAATATTCGCTTGCAAATATATCTTCTGAGAACACAAATATTCGCTTCCAAAGAAATCACCCCAGAACACAAAAAATTCGCTTCCATCGAAATTACCCAAGAACACAAAAAATTCGCTTCCAATGAAATCTCCTGATAACACAAATATTCGCTTCCAAAGAAATCATCCCAAAGCACAAAAAAATTCGTTTCCAACAAAATCACCCTGGAACACAAAAAATTCCCTTTCAACTAAATCACCCCAGAACACAAAAAATTCACGTAAAACGAAATTACCACAGAACAAAAAATTTGCTCCCATCGAAATCACCCTAAAACACAAAAAGTTCGCTTCGAAAGAAATGACTCCAGAGCACAGAAAACACGCTTCATACGATATGACCCACTACTTCAAAAATTTCCTTCCATCGAAAAGACTGGAGAACACAAAAAATTCTCTTCCAACGATATTACCCCAGAAGACAAAAAATTCTTTTCCAATGAAATCTCCTGAGAAAACAAATATTCGCTTCCAAAGATATCATCCCAGAGCACAATAAATTTGCTTCCAACGAAATCACCCTAGAACACAAAAATTCCCTTTCAACGAAATCATCCGACAACACAAAAAAATTCCTTCCAACGAAATCACCCCAGAGCACAAAAAATTCGCTTCCAACGAAATGACTCCAGAGCGCAGAAAACATGCTTCCAAAGAAATGACCCCCTACTTCAAAAATTTGTTTCCATCGAGATCACATGAGAACACAAAAAATTCTCTCTCAACGAAATTACCCCTGAACACAAAAAATTCGCTTGCAACGAAATCTCCTGAGAACACAAATATTCGCTTCCAAAGAAATCATCCCAGAGAACAAAAAAATTCGCTTCCAACAAAATCACCCTAGAACACAAAAAATTCCGTTCAACAAAATCACCCGAGAACAGAAAAAATTCATGTCCAACGAAATTACCACAGAACAGAAAAAATTTGCTTCCATCGAAATAACCCCAAAACACAAAAAGTTCGCTTCAAAAGAAATGACTCCAGAGCACAGAAAACAAGCTTCATACGAAGTGACCCACTACTTCAAAAATTTCCTTCCATCGAAAAGAAAGGAGAACACAAAAAATTCTCTTCCAACGATATTACCCCAGAAGACAAAAAATTCTTTTCCAATGAAATCTCCTGAAAACACAAATATTCGCTTCGAAAGATATCATCCCAGAGCACAATAAATTTGTTTCCAACGAAATCACCCTAGAACACAAAAATTCCCTTTCAACGAAATCACCCGACAACACAAATTTTGCTTCCAACGAAATCACCCCAGAGCACAAAAAATTCGCTTAATACGAAATGACTCCATAGCACAGAAAACACGCTTCCAAAGAAATGACCCCCTAATTCAAAAATGAGCTTCCATCGAAAAAACCGGTGAACACAAAAAATTCTATTCCAACGATTTTACCCCAGAATAAATAAAATTCTTTTCCAAAGAAATCTCCTGAGTACACAAATATTCGCTTTCAAAGATATCATCCCAGATACAAAAATTTGCTTCCAACAAAATTACTCTAGAACCCAAAAATTCCCTTTCAACGAAATCACCCCAGAGCACAAAAAATTTGCTTCCAACGAAATGACTCCAGAGCACAGAAAGCACGCTTCCAATGAAATGACCCCAGAACACAAAAAATTCGCCTCCAACGAAATCACCCCAGAGCACAAAAATTCACTTCCAACGAAATGACTCCAGAGCACAGAAAACACGCTTCCAACAAAATGACCGCCTATTTCAAAAATTTGCTTCCATCCAAAAAACGGAGAACACAAAAAATTCTCTTCCAACGATATTACCCCAGAACACAAAAAATTCTTTTCCAGCGAAATCTCCTGAGAACACAAATATTCGCTTCCAAAGATATCATCACAGAGTAGAAAAAATTTGCTTCCAACGAAATCACCTAGAACACAAAAATTCCCTTTCAAAGAAATCACCCGAGAACAGAGAAAATTCCCTTCCAACGAAATTAGCACAGAACAGAAAAAATTTGCTTCCATCGAAATCACCCGAGAACACAAAAAATTCGCTTCAAAAGAAATCACGCTAGACACAAAAAATTAGCTTTCAACGAAATCACCGAAGAACACAAAAAATTCGCTTCCAACGAAATCACCCCAGAGCGCAAAAAATTCCCTTCCACCGAAATGACTCCAGAGTATAGAAAACACGATTCGAATGAAATGACCCCTTAATTAAAAAATTTGCTTCCATTGAAAAAACCGGAGAACACAAATAATTCGCTTCCAACGAAATTACCCCAGAACACAAAAAATTCGCCTCCAACGAAATGATCCCAGAAGTCAAAAATTTGCTTCTATCGAAATCACCCGAGAACACAAAAAATTCACTTCAAACGAAATTACCCCAGAAGACAAAAATTTCTTTTCCAAAAAAATCTCCTGAGAACACAAATATTCGCTTCCAAAGATATCATCCCAGAGCACATAAAATTATCTTTCAACGAAATTACCCGAGAACACAAAAAATTCGCTTCCAACAAAATCACCACAGAGCGCAAAAAATTCCCATCCAACAAAATGACTCCAGAGCACAGAAAACATGATTCCAACAAAATGACCTCCTACTTCAAAAATTTGCTTCCATCGAAATATCCCTAGAACACCAACAATTCACTTCCAACGTAATTACCCAAAACAAAAAAATATTCGCTTGCAAATATATCTTCTGAGAACACAAATATTCGCTTCCAAAGAAATCACCCCAGAACACAAAAAATTCGCTTCCATCGAAATTACCCAAGAACACAAAAAATTCGCTTCCAATGAAATCTCCTGATAACACAAATATTCGCTTCCAAAGAAATCATCCCAAAGCACAAAAAAATTCGTTTCCAACAAAATCACCCTGGAACACAAAAAATTCCCTTTCAACTAAATCACCCCAGAACACAAAAAATTCACGTAAAACGAAATTACCACAGAACAAAAAATTTGCTCCCATCGAAATCACCCTAAAACACAAAAAGTTCGCTTCGAAAGAAATGACTCCAGAGCACAGAAAACACGCTTCATACGATATGACCCACTACTTCAAAAATTTCCTTCCATCGAAAAGACTGGAGAACACAAAAAATTCTCTTCCAACGATATTACCCCAGAAGACAAAAAATTCTTTTCCAATGAAATCTCCTGAGAAAACAAATATTCGCTTCCAAAGATATCATCCCAGAGCACAATAAATTTGCTTCCAACAAAATCACCCTAGAACACAAAAATTCCCTTTCAACGAAATCATCCGACAACACAAAAAATTTCCTTCCAACGAAATCACCCCAGAGCACAAAAAATTCGCTTCCAACGAAATGACTCCAGAGCGCAGAAAACATGCTTCCAAAGAAATGACCCCCTACTTCAAAAATTTGTTTCCATCGAGATCACATGAGAACACAAAAAATTCTCTCTCAACGAAATTACCCCTGAACACAAAAAATTCGCTTGCAACGAAATCTCCTGAGAACACAAATATTCGCTTCCAAAGAAATCATCCCAGAGAACAAAAAAATTCGCTTCCAACAAAATCACCCTAGAACACAAAAAATTCCGTTCAACAAAATCACCCGAGAACAGAAAAAATTCATGTCCAACGAAATTACCACAGAACAGAAAAAATTTGCTTCCATCGAAATAACCCCAAAACACAAAAAGTTCGCTTCAAAAGAAATGACTCTAGAGCACAGAAAACAAGCTTCATACGAAGTGACCCACTACTTCAAAAATTTCCTTCAATCGAAAAGAAAGGAGAACACAAAAAATTCTCTTCCAACGATATTACCCCAGAAGACAAAAAATTCTTTTCCAATGAAATCTCCTGAAAACACAAATATTCGCTTCGAAAGATATCATCCCAGAGCACAATAAATTTGTTTCCAACGAAATCACCCTAGAACACAAAAATTCCCTTTCAACGAAATCACCCGACAACACAAAAAATTTGCTTCCAACGAAATCACCCCAGAGCACAAAAAATTCGCTTAATACGAAATGACTCCATAGCACAGAAAACACGCTTCCAAAGAAATGACCCCCTAATTCAAAAATTTGCTTCCTTCGAAAAGACCGGAGATCACAAAAAATTTTCTTCCAACGATATTACCCCAGAAGACAAAAAATTCTTTTCCAACGAAATCTCCTGAGAACACAAATATTCGCTTCCAAATATATCATTCCCTAGTACAAAAAATTTGCTTCCAAAAAAATCACCCTAGAACACAAAAATTCCCTTTCAACGAAATCACCTGAGAACAGAAAAATTTCGCTTCCAACGAAATCACCCCAGAAAACAAAAAATTCTCTTGCAACGAAATCTCCTGAGAACACAGATATTCGCTTTCAACAAAATCACACCTGAGCACAACAATTTCGCTTCCAACGAAATGACTCTAGAGCACAGAAAACACGCTTCCAATGAAATGACCCCCTACCTCAAAAATTTGCTTCCATCGAAAATACCGGAGAACACAAAAAATTCTCTTCCAACGATATTACCCCAGAAGACAAAAAATTCTATCCAACGAAATTTCCTGAGAAGACAAATATTCGCTTCCAAAGATATCATCCCAGAGCACAAAAAATTTCGCTTCCAACGAAATCACCATAGAACACAAAAATTCCCTTTCAAAGAAATCACCCGAAAACACAAAAAAAATCGCTTCTAACGAAATTACCACAGAACAGAAAAAATTTGCTTCCATTGAAATCACCCGAGAACACAAAAAATTCGCTTCCAACAAAATCACGCTAGAACACAAAAAATTAGCTTTCAACGAAATCACCTAAGAACGCAAAAAATTCGCTTCCAACGAAATCACCTCAGAGCACAAAAAATTCCGTTTTACCGAAATGACTCCAGAGTACAGAAAACACGATTCAAACGAAATGACCCCCTACTTCAAAATTTTGTTTCAATAGAAAAAACCGGAGAACACAAAAAGTTCCCTTCCAACGACATTACCCCAGAAGACAAAAAATTCTTTTGCAACGAAATCTCCTGAGAACACAAATATTCGCTTCCAAAGATATCATCCAGAACACAAAAAATTCGCTTCCAAAGATATCATCCAGAACACAAAAAATTCGCTTCCAACGAAATCACCCTAGAACACAAAAAATTCGCTTCCAACGAAAAAAACCCTGAACAAAAAATTCGCTTGCAAAGAAATCTCCTGAGAACACAAATATTCGCTTCCAAAGATATCATTCCAGAGCAGAAAAAATTCGCTTCCAACGAAATCACCTGAGAAAACAAAAATTGCTTTTCAAAGAAATCACCCGAGAACAAAAAAGATTTGCTTCCAACGAAATGACTCCAGAACACAGAAAACACGCTTCCAACGAAATGACCCCCTACTTCAAAAATTTGCTTCTATCATAAAACCGGAGAACACAAAAAACTCTTTTCCACCGAAATCTCCTGAGAACACAAATATTCCCTTCCAAAGATATCATCCCAGAGCACAATAAATTTACTTCCAACGAAATCACCCCATAGCACAGAAAATATGCTTCCAACTAAATGACCCCATACTTCAAAAATTTGCTTCCATCGAAAAAACCGGAGAACTCAAAAAAATCTCTTCCAACGATATTACCCCAGAAGACAAAAATTCTTTTCCCAAGAAATCTCCTGAGAACACAAATATTCACTTCCAAAGATATCATCCCAGAGCACAAAAATTCCCTTTCAACGAAATCTCCTGAGAACACAAAAAATTCACGTCCAACGAAATTACCATAGAACAGAAAAAATTTCCTTCCTTCGAAATCACCCCAAAACACAAAAAATTCACTTCCAACGAAATCATGCTAGAACACAAAAAATTAGTTTTCAACGAAATCACCCCAGAACACAAAAAATTTGTTTGCAACGAAATCTCCTGAGAACACAAATATTCGAGTCCAACGAAATCACCACAGAGCACAAAAAATTTGTTTCCAACGAAATGACTCCAGAGCACAGAAAACACGCTTCCAACGAAATGATCCCATACTTTAAAAATTTGCTTCCCTCGAAATCCCCCGAGAACAGAAAAAATTTGCTTCCAACGAAATTACCCCAGAACACAAAAAATTCGAGTCCAACGAATTCACCCCAGAACACAAAAAAATCGCTTCCAACGAAATGACTCCAGAGCATAGAAAACACGCTTCCAATGAAATGACCCCATACTTCAAAAATTTGCTTCCATCGAAAAGACCGGAGAACACAAAAAATTCTCTTCTAACGATATTACCCCAGAAGACAAAAAATTCTTTTCCAACGAAATCTCCTGAGAACACAAATATTCGCTTCCAAAGATATCATCCCAGAGCACTAAAAATTTGATTCCAACGAAATCACCCTAGAACACAAAAATTCCCTTTAAAAGAAATCACCCAAGTACACAAAAAATTCGCTTCCAATGAAATCACCCGAGAACACAAAAAATTCGCTTCCAACGAAACCACCCCACAGCACAAAAAATTTGCTTCCAACGAAATGACTCCAGAGCACAGAAAACATGCTTCCAACGAAATGACCCCCTACTTCAAAAATTTGCTTCCATTGAGAAGACTGGAGAACACAAAAAAATCTCTTCCGACGATATTACCCCAGAAGACAAAAAATTCTATTCCAACGAAATCTCCTGATAACACAAATACTTGCTTCCAAAGATATCATCCCAGCGCACAAAAACTTCGCTTCCAAAGAAATCACCCTAGAACACACAAATTCCCTTTCAAGGAAATCACCCGAGAACCCAAAAAATTCGCTTCTAACGAAATCACCCCAGAACCCAAAAAATTCGCTTGCAACGAAATCTCCTGAGAACACAAATATTCGCTTCCAACGAAATCACCACAGAGCACAAAAAATTTGCTTCCAACGAAATGACTCCAGAGCACAGAAAACACGCTTCCAACTAACTGACCCCCTATTTCAAAAATTTGCTTCCATCGAAAAGTACGGAGAACACAAAAAATTCTCTTACAACGACATTACCCCAGAAGATAAAAAATTCTTTTGGAACGAAATCTCCTGAGAACACAAATATTCGCTTCCAAAGATATCATCCCAGAGCACAAAAAATTCGATTCCAACGAACTCACCCTGGAACACAAAAATTCCCTTTCAAAGAAATCACAGGAGAACACAAAAAATTCGCTTCCAACGAAATCACCCTAGAACCAAAAATTCACTTGCAACGAAATCTCCTGAGAACACAAATATTTGCTTCCAAAGATATCATCCCAGAGCAGAAAAAATTTGCTTCCAACGAAATCACCTCAGAACACAAAAATTCCCTTACAAAGAAATCACCCGAGAACACAAAAAATTCGCGTCCAACTAAATGACTCCAGAACACAGAAAACTCGCTTCCAACGAAATGACCCACTACTTCAAAAATTTGCTTCTATCGTAAAACCGGAGAACATAAAAAATTATCTTCCATCGACATTACCCCAGAAGACAAAAAATTCTTTTCCAACGAAATCTCCTGATAACACAAATATTCGCTTCCAAAGATATCATCCCAGGGCACTAAAAATTCGATTCCAACGAAATCACCCTAGAACACAAAAATTCCCTTTCAATGAAATCATCCGAGAACACAAATATTCGCTTGCAACGAAATCTCCTGAGAACACAAATATTCGCTTCAAACAAAATCACCCCAGAGCACAAAAAATTCACTTCCAACGAAGTGACTCCAGAGCACAGATAACACGCTTCCAACGATATGACCCCCTATTTCAAAAATTTGCTTCCATTGAAAAAACCGGAGAACACAAAAAATTCTCTTCCAACGAAATCACCCTAGAACATAAAAAATTCGCTTCTATCGAAATTACCACAGAAGACAAAATATTCGCTTCCAACCAAATCACCCCAGAGTACAGAAAATTCGCTTCCAATGAAATCCCCCTAAATGACAAAAAATTTGTTCTCAACGAAATCACGCCAGAGCACAAAAAATTCGCTTCCAAATAAATGACTCCAGAGCACAGAAAATATGCTTTCAACAAAATGACACCCTACTTCAAAAATTTGCTTCCATCGAAAAAACCGGAGAACTCAAAAAATTCTCTTCCAACGATATTACCCCACAAGACAAAAATTCTTTTCCCACGAAATCTCTTGAGAACACCAATATTCGCTTCCAGAGATATCATCACAGAGCACAAAAAATTCATTTCCAACGAAATCACCCTAGAACGCAAAAATTCCCTTTCAACGAAATCACACGAGAACACAAAAATTCGCTGCCAACGAAATTACCTCAGAACACAAAAAATTCGCTTCCAACGTAATGATTTCAGAGCACAGAAAACATGCTTCCAACGAAATCACCTGAGAACACAGAAAATTCGCTTCTATTGAAATCACCACAGAAGACAAAAAAGTTGCTTCCAACTAAAACACCCTAGAACATAAAAAATATGCTTTCAACGAAATCACCCGAAAACACAACAAATTCGATTCCAACGAAATTACCCCAGAACACATAAAATTCACTTGCAACGAAATCACCCGAGAACACAAAAAATTCACGTCCAACGAAATTACCACAGAACAGAAAAAATTTGCTTCCATCGAAATCACCCCAGAACACAATAAATTCGCTTTCAACGAAATCACCCTAGAACAGAAAAACTCCCTTTAAACGAAATCACCCTAGATCACAAAAAATTCGTTCCAACGAAATGACTCCAGAGCACAGAAAACACGCTTCGAACGAAATGATACCATAGTTCAAAAATTTGCTTCCATCGAAATCACCCGAGAACAAAAAAATTCGCTTCAAACGAAATTACCCCAGAACACAAAAAATTTGCTTCCAACGAAATCACCCAGAGCACAAAAAATTCGCTTCCATCGAAATGACTACAGAGCACAGAAAACACGCTTCCAACTAAATGACCCCAGAACACTAAAAATTCGTGGCCAAAGAAATCACCCGAGAACACAAAAAATTCGCTTCCAATGTAATTACCCCAGAACACAAAAAATTCGCTTCCAACGAAATCACCCCAGAGAACAAAAAATTCACTTCCAATGAAATGACTCCAGAGCACAGAAAACACGATTCCAACGAAATGATCTGCTACTTCAAAAATTTGCTTCGATCGAAAAAACCAGAGGACACAAAAAATTCACTTCCATCGAAATCACCCCAGGACACAGAAAATTCACTTTCAACGAAATCACCCTAGAACACAAAAAATTCCTTTTCAATGAAATCACCCGAGAACACAAAATATTCGCTTCCAACGGAATCACCCCAGAGCACAAAAAATTCCCTTCCAACGAAATGACTCCAGAGCACAGAAAACAGGCTTCCAACGAAATGAGCCCAGAACACAAAAAATTCCCTTTCAACGAAATCTCCCGAGAACCAAAAAATTTTCCTTCCAACGAAATCACCCAAGAGCACAAAAAATTCGCTTCCAACGAAATCACGCTACAACACAAAAAATTAGCTTTTTCAACGAAATCACCCGAAAACACAAAATATCCTTCCAAAGAAATCACCCGAGAACACAAAAAATTCCCTTCAAATGAAATCACCCCAGAATACAAAAAATTCGCTTGCAATGAAATCTCCTGAGAACACAAATATTTGCTTCCAACGAAATCGTCCCAGAGCACAAAAGATTCGCTTCCAACGAAATCACCCCAGAACACAAAAAGTTCCCTTCCAAAGAAAGGACTCCAGAGCACAGAAAATAAGCTTCCAACGAAATGACCACCTACTTAAAAAATTTGCTTCCATCGAAAAACCGGAGAACATAAAAAATTCGCTTCCAAAGAAATTACCCCAGAACACAAAAAATTTGCTTGCAACGAAATTTTCTGAGAACACAAATATTCGCTTCCAACGAAATCACCCCAGAACACAAAAAATTCGCTTCCAACGAAATGACTCCAGAGCACAAAAACACGCTTCCAAGGCAATGACCCCCTATTTCAAAAATTTGCTTCCATCGAAAAACCCGTAGAATACAAAAAATTCGCTTCCAACGAACTTACCCCAGAACACAAAAAAATCGCTTCCAACGAAATCTCCTGGGAACACAAATATTCGCTTTCAAAGAAATCATCCCAGAACACAAAAAATTCGCTTACAACAAAATCACCCGAGAACACAAAAAATTCCCTTTCAACAAAATCACCCGAGAACACAAAAAAATTCACGTCCAACGAAATTACCACAGAACAGAAAATATTTGCTTCCATCGAAATAAACCCAGAACACAAAAAATTCGCTTCCAACGAAATCACGCTAGAACACAAAAAAATTAGCTTAAAATGAAATCACCCCAGAGCACAAAAAATTCCCTTCCAAGGAAATGACTCCAGAGCACATAAAACATGATTCCAACGAAATGACCCTCTACTTAAAAAATTTGCTGCCATCGAAAAACCGGAGAACATAAATAATTCGCTTCCAAAGAAATTACCCCAGAACACAAAAAATTCGCTTGCAACGAAATTTTCTGAGAACACACATATTCGCTTTCAACGAAAGCACACCAGAACACAAAAAATTCGCTTCCAACGAAATGACTCCAGGGCACAGAAAACACGCTTACAATGAATTGACCCCATATTTGAAAAATTTGCTTCCATCGAAATCACCCGAGAACACAAAAAATTCGCTTCCAACGAAATTACCCCAGAACAGAATAAATTCGCTTCCAACGAAATCTCCTGAGAACACAAATATTCGCTTCCAAAGAAATCATCCTAGAGCACAAAAAAATTCGCTTCCCACGAAATCACACTAGAACACAAAAATTAGCTTTCAATGAAATCACCCGAGAACACAAAAAATTGGCTTCCAACAAAATCCCCCCAGAGCACAAAAAATTCCCTTCCAACGAAATGACTCCAGAGCACAGAAAACACGATTCCAACGAAATGACCCCCTACTTCAAAAATTTGCTTCCATCGAAAAACCAGAGAACATAAAAAAGTTGCTTCCAAAGAAATAACCCCAGAACACTAAAAATTTGCTTGCAATGAAATTTTCTGAGAACACAAATATTCGCTTCCAACGAAATCACCCCAGAACACAAAAACTTCGCTTCCAACGAAATTACTCCTGAGCACAGAAAACACGCTTCCAACGAAATAATCCCTTACTTCAAAAATTTGCTACCATCGATATCACCCAAGAACACAAAAAATTCGCTTCCAACGAAATGACTCCAGAGCACAGAAAACACACTTCCAACGAAATGACCCCCTACTTAAAAAATTCGCTTCCATCGAAAAAACCGGAGAACACAATAAAACGCTTCCAACGAAATTACCCCAGAACACAAAAATTCCCTTTCAACGAAATCACCCGAGAACACAAAAAATTCGCTTCCAACGAAATCACCCCAGAGCACAAAAAATCGCTTCCAACGAAAACACCCTAGAACATAAAAAATTCGCTTCCATCGAAATCACCACAGAAGCCAAAAAATTCACTTCCAACCAAATCACCCCAGAGCAGAAAAATATTCACTTCCAACGAAATCACCCTAGAACATAAAAAATTCGCTTTCAACGAAATCACCCGAGAACACAAAAAATTCGCTTCCAACAAAATCACCCCAGGGCACGAAAAACTCGCTTCCAAAGAAATGATTCCAGAGCACAGAAAACACGCTTCCAACGATATGACCCCATACTTCAAAAATTTGCTTCCATTGAAATCACCTGAGAACACAAAAAATTCGCTTCCAACGAAATTAACCCTGAACACAAAAAATTTGCTTGCAACGAAATCACCCCAGAAGACAAAAAGCTCGCTTCCTACGAAATGACTCCTTAGCACAGAGAACACGCTTCCAATGAAATGACCCCCTACTTCAAATATTTGCTTCCACCGAAAAGACCGGAGAACACAAAAAATTCTCTTTCAAAGATATTACCCCAGAAGACAAAAAATTCTTTTCCAATGAAATCTCCTGAGAACACAAATATTCTCTTCTAAAGATATCCTCCTAGAGCACAAAAAATTCGCTTCCAACGAAAACACGCCAGAGCACAAAAAATTCGTTTCGAACGAAATGATTCCAGAGCACAGAAAACACGCTTCCAACGAAATGACCCCCTATTTCAAAAATTTGCTTCCATCGAAATCAACCGAGAACACAAAAAATTCTCTTCCAACGATATTACCCCAGAAGACAAAAAATTCTTTTCCAACAAAATCTCCTGAGAGCACACATATTCGCTTCCAAAGATATCATTCCAGAGCACAAAAAATTCGCTTCGAACGAAATCACCCTAGAGTACGAAAAATTCACTTCCAAAGAAATGACTCCAGAGCACTGAAAACATGCTTCCAACGATATGACCCCATATTTCAAAAATTTGCTTCCATCGAAATCATCCGAGAACACAAAAATTTCACTTCCAACGAAATTACCCCAGAACACAAAAAAATCACTTCCGACGAAATTTCCTGGGAACACAATATCTGCTTCCAAAGAAATCATCACAGAGCACAAAAAAATTCGCTTCCAACGAAATCACCCTAGAACACAAAAAATTCCCTTTCAACGAAATCAACCGAGAACACAAAAAATTCACGTCCAACGAAATTACCACAGAACAGAAATAATTTGCTTCCATCGAAATCACCCCAGAACACAAAAAATTCGCTTCTAATGAAATCACGCCAGAACACAAAAATTAGCTTTCAATGAAATCACCCGAGAACACAAAAAATAGGCTTCCAACGAAATCACCCCAGAGCACAAAAAATTCCCTTCCATCGAAATGACTACAGAGCACAGAAAACAATGTAGCAATGAAATGACCCGAGAACACAAAAAAATTCACTTTCAATGAAATCACCTGAGAACAAAAGAATTCACGTCCAACGATATTACCCCAGAATAGAAAAAATTTGCTTCCGACGAAATCACCCAAGAGCACAAAAAATTGGCTTCCAACGAAATGATTCCAGAGCACAGAAAACACGCTTCCAATGAAATGATGCCAGAACACTAAAAATTTCCTTTCAATGAAATCACCCGAGAACACAAAAAATTCGCTTCCAAAGTAATTACCCCAGAAAACAAAAAATGCGCTTCCAACGAAATCACCCTTGAACACAAAAAATTCCCTTTAAATGAAATCATCCGAGAACACAAAAAATTTGCTTCCAACGAAATCACTCCAGAGCACCAAAAATTCTCTTCCAACCAAGTGACTCCAGAGAACAGAAAACATGCTTCCAACAAAATGACCCCCTACTTCAAAAATTTGCTTCCATCGAAAAAACCGGAGAACACAAAAAATTCGCTTCCAACAAAATTTCCACAGAACACAAAAAATTCGCTACCAACGAAATCACCCCAGAACACAAAAAATTCGCTTCCAACGAAATGACTCCAGAGCACAGAAAAAAGGCTTCCAAAGAAATGAGCCCAGAACACAAAAAATTCCCTTTCAACGAAATCACCTGAGAACACAAAAAATTCACTTCCAACGAAATCACCACAGAGTACAAAAAATTCGCTACCAACGAAATGACTCCAGAGCACAGAAAACATGCTTCCAACGAAATGACACACTCTTTCAAAATTTGCTTCCATCGAAAAGACCGGAGAACAGAAAAAATTCTCTTCCAACGATATTACCCCAGACGACAAATAATTCTTTTCCAACAATAACTCCTGAGTACACAAACATTCGCTTCCAAAGATATCATCCCAGAGCACAAAAAATTCGCTTCGAACGAAATCACCCTAGAGTACGAAAAATTCACTTCCAAAGAAATGACTCCAGAGCACTGAAAACATGCTTCCAACGATATGACCCCATATTTCAAAAATTTGCTTCCATCGAAATCACCCAAGAACACAAAAATTCCCTTTCAACGAAATCACCCGAGAACACAAAAAATTCGCTTCCAACGAAATGACTCGAGAGGACAGAAAACAATGTAGCAATGAAATGACCCAAGAACACAAAAAATTCGCTTCCAAAGAAATCACCCTAGAACATAAAAATTGGCTTCCATCGAAATAACCACAGAAGACAAAAAATTCCCTTCCAATAAATCACCCCAGAGCACAAAAAATACGCTTCCAAAGAAATCACCCTAGAACATAAAAAATTTGCTTTCAACGAAATCACACGAGAATAGAAAAAATTCGCTTCCAACAAAATCACCCCAGAGCACAAAAAATTCACTGCCAAAGAAATGACTCCAGAGCACAGAAAACACGCTTTCAACGAAATGACCCTCTACTTAAAAAATTTGCTTCCATCGAAAAAACCGGAGAACACAAAAAATTCGCTTCCAACAAAATTATCCCAGAACACAAAAAATTCGCTTGCAACGAAATATCCTGAGAACACAAATATTAGCTTCCAATCAAATCACCCCAGAGCACAAAAAATTCGCTTCCAACGAAATCACCCCAGAACACAAAAAATTCGATTCCAACGAAATGACTCCAGAGCACAGAAAACACGCTTCCAACGAAATGATACCATACTTCGAATATTTGCTTCAATCGAAAAAACCGGAGAAAACAAAAAATTCTCTTCCAACGATATTACCCCAGAAGACAAAATATTCGCTTCCAAAGAAATCTCCTGAGAACACAAATATTCGCTTCGAAAGAAATCATCCCAGAGCACAAAAAAATTCCCGTTCAACGAAATCACCCGAGAACACAAAAAATTCACGTCCAACGAAATTACCACAGAACAGAAAAAATTTGCTTCCATCGAAATCACCCCAGAATACAATAAATTCGCTTCCAACGAAATCACCCTACATCACAAAAAATTCGTTCCAACGAAATGACTCCAGAGCACAGAAAACACGCTTCGAACGAAATGATACCATACTTCAAAAATTTGCTTTAACGAAATCACCCAAGAGCACAAAAAATTAGCTTCCAACGAAATGATTCCAGAGCACAGAAAACAAGCTTCCAATGAAATGATGCGAGAACACTAAAAATTTCCTTTCAATGAAATCACCCAGAGAACACAAAAAAATCACTTCCAACGTACTTACCCCAGGAAACAAAAAATGCGCTTCCAACGAAATCACCCTAGAACACAAAAAATTCCCTTTAAATGAAATCACCCGAGAACACAAAAAATTCGCTTCTAACAAAATCAACACAGAGCACCAAAAATTCGCTAACAACGAAATGACTCCAGAGCACAGAAAACACACTTCCAATGAAATGACCCCCTGCTTCAAAAATTTGCTTCCATCGAAAAAAACAGAGAAAACAAAATATTCTCTTCCAACGAAATTACCCCAGAACACAAAAAAATTCGCTTGCAACGAAATCTTCTGAGAACACGAATATTCGCTTCCAACGAAATCACCCCAGAACACAAAAAATTAGCTTCCAACATAATGACTCCAGAGCAGAGAAAACATGCTTCCAACGAAATGACCCCATATTTCAAAAATTTGTTTCCATCGAAATCACCCGAAAACAAAAAATTCACTTCTAACGAAATTACCCCAGAACACAATAAATTCGCTTCCAACGATACCTCCTGAGAACACAAATATTTGCTTCCAAAGAAATCATCCCAGAGCACAAAAAAATTCGCTTCCAACGAAATCACCCTGGAACACAAAAAATTCCCTTTCAACCAAATCACCCGAGAACACAAAAAATTCACGTCCAACGAAATTACCACAGAACAGAAAAATTTTGCTTCCATCGAAATCACCCCTGAACACAAAAAATTCGCGGCCAAAGAAATCACCGGAGAACACAAAAAATTCGCTTCCAACGTAATTACCCCAGAACACAAAAAATTCGCTTCCAACGAAATCAACCTTGAACACAAAAAATTCCCTTTCAACGAACTCACCCGAGAACAAAAAATTTCGCTTCTAACGAAATCACCCCAGAGAAAAAAAAATTCCCTTCCAACGAAATGACTCCAGAGCACAGAAAACACTATTCCAACGAAATGACCTGCTACTTCAAAAATTTGCTTCGATCGAAAAAACCGGAGAACACAAAAAATTCACTTCCATCGAAATCACCCCAGGACACAGAAAATTCACTTTCAACGAAATCACCCTAGAACACAAAAAATTCCCTTTCAATGAAATCACCCGAGAACACAAAATATTCGATTCCAACGAAATCACCCCAGACCACAAAAAATTCCCTTCCAACGAAATGACTCCAGAGCACAGAAAACACGCTTCCAACGAAATGAGCCCAGAACACAAAAAATTCCCTTTCAACGAAATCACCAGAGAACCCAAAAAATTTGCTTCCAACGAAATCACCCAAGAGCACAAAAAATTCGCTTCCAACGAAATGACTCAAGAGCACAGAAAACAGGCGTCCAAAGAAATGACCCCAGAACACAAAAAATTCCCTTTTAACGAAATCACCAGAGAACACAAAAAATTCACTTCCAACGAAATCAACACAGAGTACAAAAAATTGGCTTCCAACAAAATGACTCCATCGCACAGAAAACAAGCTTCCAAAGAAATGACCCCAGATCACTAAAAATTCGCGGCCAACGAAATCACCCGAGAACACAAAAAATTCGCTTCCAACCAATTCACCCCAGAACCCAAAAAATTCGCTTCCAACCAAATGACTCCAGAGCATAGAAAACAGGCTTCCAACGAAATCACCCCAGAACACAAAAAATTTGCTTCCATCGAAAATACCCGAGAACACAAAAAATTCGCTTCCAACGAAATTACCCCAGAACACAAAAAATTCGCTTCCAACGAAATCACCCAGAACACAAAAAATTTGCTTCCAACGAAATCACCCCAGAGCACAAAAGTTCGCTTCCATCGAAATGACTCCAGAACACAGAAAACACGCTTGCAACTAAATGACCCCAGAACACTAAAAATTCCCGGCCAAAGAAATCACCCAAGAACACAAAAAATTCGCTTCCAACGAAATGACTCCAGAGCACAGAAAACAATGTAGCAATGAAATGACCAGAGAACACAAAAAATTCACTTTCAATGAAATCACCTGAGAACAAAAAAATTCACGTCCAACGAAATTACCCCAGAATAGAAAAAATTTGCTTCTGACGAAATCACCCCAGAGCCCAAAAAATTCCCTTCCAATAAATCACCTGAGAACAAAAATATTCGCTTCCCACAAAATTACCCCAGGACGGAAAAAATTTCCTTCCATCGAAATCACTGCAGAACACAAAAAATTCGCTTCCAACGAAATGATTCCAGAGCACAGAAAACACGCTTCCAACGCAATCACCCCAGAGCACAAAAAAATTCCTTCCTAAGAAATGACACCAGAACACAAAAAATTCCCTTTCAACGAAATCACCCTAGAACCCAAAAAAATTGCTTCCAATGAAATCACCCAAGAGCACAAAAAATTAGCTTCCAACGAAATGATTCCAGAGCACAGAAAACATGCTTCCAATGAAATGATGCCAGAACACTAAAAATTTCCTTTCAATGAAATCACCCGAGAACACAAAAAATTCGCTTCCAAAGTAATTACCCCAGAAAACAAAAAATGCGCTTCCAACGAAATCACCCTAGAACACAAAAAATTCCCTTTAAATGAAATCACCCGAGAACACAAAAAATTCGCTTCCAACGAAATCACGCCAGAGCACCAAAAATTCTCTTCCAACCAAGTGACTCCAGAGCACAGAAAACACGCTTTCAACAAAATGACCCCCTACTTCAAAAATTTGCTTCCATCGAAAAAACCGAAGAACACAAAAAATTCGCTTCCAACAAAATTTCCACAAAACACAAAAAATTCGCTTCCAACGAAATCACCCCAGAACACAAAAAATTCGCTTCTAACGAAATGACTCCAGAGCACAGAAAACAGGCTTCCAAAGAAATGACCCCAGAACACAAAAATTCCCTTTCAACGAAATCACCCGAGAACACAAAAAATTCACTTCCAACGAAATCACCACAGAGTACAAAAAATTGGCTTCGAACAAAATGACTCCATCGCACAGAAAACACGCTTCTAACGAAATGACCCCAGAGCACTAAAAATTCGCGACCAACGAAATCACCCGAGAACACAAAAAATTAGCTTCCAACCAATTCACCCCAGAACCCAAAAAATTCGCTTCCAACCAAATGACTCCAGAGCACAGAAAACAGGCTTCCAACGAAATCACCCCAGAACACAAAAAATTTGCTTCCATCGAAAATACCCGAGAATACAAAAAATTCGCTTCCAACGAAATTACCCCAGAACACAAAAAATTCGCTTCCAACGAAATCACCCAGAACACAAAAAATTTGCTTCCAACGAAATCACCCCAGAGCACAAAAATTCGCTTCCATCGAAATGACTCCAGAACACAGAAAACACGCTTCCAACTAAATGACCCCAGAACACTAAAAATTCCCGGCCAAAGAAATCACCCGAGAACACAAAAAATTCGCTTCCAACGAAATGACTCCAGAGCACAGAAAACAATGTAGCAATGAAATGACCAGAGAACACAAAAAATTCACTTTCAATGAAATCACCTGAGAACAAAAAAATTCACGTCCAACGAAATTACCCCAGAATAGAAAAAATTTGCTTCCGACGAAATCACCCCAGAGCACAAAAAATTCCCTTCCAATAAATCACCTGAGAACAAAAATATTCGCTTCCCACAAAATTACCCCAGGACGGAAAAATTTCCTTCCATCGAAATCACTGCAGAACACAAAAAATTCGCTTCCAACGAAATGATTCGAGAGCACAGAAAACACGCTTCCAACGCAATCACCCCAGAGCAGAAAAAATTCCTTCCAACGAAATGACACTAGAACACAAAAAATTCCCTTTCAACGAAATCACCCTAGAACCCAAAAAAAAATTGCATCCAATTAAATCACCCAAGAGCACAAAAAATTAGCTTCCAACGAAATGATTCCAGAGCACAGAAAACATGCTTCCAATGAAATGATGCCAGAACACTAAAAATTTCCTTTCAATGAAATCACCCGAGAACACAAAAAATTCGCTTCCAAAGTAATTACCCCAGAAAACAAAAAATGCGCTTCCAACGAAATCACCCTAGAACACAAAAAATTCCCTTTAAATGAAATCACCCGAGAACAAAAAAAATTCACTTTCAATGAAATCACCTGAGAACAAAAAAATTCACGTCCAACGAAATTACCCCAGAATAGAAAAAATTTGCTTCCGACGAAATCACCCCGGAGCACAAAAAATTCCCTTCCAATAAATCACCTGAGAACAAAAATATTCGCTTCCCACAAAATTACCCCAGGACGGAAAAAATTTCCTTCCATCAAAATCACTGCAGAACACAAAAAATTCGCTTTCAACGAAATGATTCCAGAGCACAGAAAACACGCTTCCAACGCAATCACCCCAGAGCACAAAAAAATTCCTTCCTACGAAATGACACCAGAACACAAAAAATTCCCTTTCAACGAAATCACCCTAGAACCCAAAAAAAATTGCTTCCAATGAAATCACCCAAGAGCACAAAAAATTAGCTTCCAACGAAATGATTCCAGAGCACAGAAAACATGCTTCCAATGAAATAATGCCAGAACACTAAAAATTTCTTTCAATGAAATCACCCGAGAACACAAAAAACTCGCTTCCAAAGTAATTACCCCAGAAAACAAAAAATGCGCTTCCAACGAAATCACCCTAGAACACAAAAAATTCCCTTTAAATGAAACCACCCGAGAACACAAAAAATTCGCTTCCAACGAAATCACGCCAGAGCACCAAAAATTCTCTTCCAACCAAGTGACTCCAGAGCACAGAAAACACGCTTCCAACAAAATGACCCCCTACTTCAAAAATTTGCTTCCATCGAAAAAACCGGAGAACACAAAAAATTCGCTTCCAACAAAATTTCCACAGAACACAAAAAATTCGCTTCCAACGAAATCACCCCAGAACACAAAAAATTCGCTTCTAACGAAATGACTCCAGAGCACAGAAAACAGGCTTCCAAAGGAATGACCCCAGAACACAAAAATTCCCTTTCAACGAAATCACCCGAGAACACAAAAAATTCACTTCCAACGAAATCACCACAGAGTACAAAATATTCGCTACCAACGAAATGACTCCAGAGCACAGAAAACATGCTTCCAACGAAATGACACACTATTTCAAAATTTGCTTCCATCGAAAAGACCGGGGAACACAAAAAATTCTCTTCCAACGATATTACCCCAGAAGACAAAAAATTCTTTTCCAACGAAAACTCATGAGAACACAAATATTCGCTTCCAAAGATATCATCCCAGAGCACAAGAAATTGGCTTCCAACGAAATCACCCAAGAACACAAAAATTCCCTTTCAACGAAATCTCCCGAGAACACCAAAATATCGATTCCAATGAAATCACCGAGAGCACAAAAAATTCGCTTCCAACGAAATGACTCGAGAGGACATAAAACAATGTAGCAATGAAATGACCTGAGAACACAAAAAAATCGCTTCCAAAGAAATCACCCTTGAACATAAAAATTTGCTTCCATCGAAATAACCACAGAAGACAAAAAAATTCCCTTCTAACCAAATCACCCCAGAGCGCAAAAAATTCGCTTCCAACGAAATCACCCTAGAACATAAAAAATTCGCTTTCAACGAAATCACCCGAAAATAGAAAAAATTCGCTTCCAACGAAATAACCCCAGAGCACAAAAAATTCGCTTGCAACGAAATATCCTGAGAACACAAATATTAGCTTCCAATCAAATCACCCCAGAGCACAAAAAATTCGCTTCCAACGAAATCACCCTAGAACAGAAAAACTCTCTTTAAACGAAATCACCCTAGATCACAAAAAATTCGCTTCCAACGAAATGACTCCAGAGCACAGAAAACACACTTCCAACGAAATGATACCATACTTCGAAAATTTGCTTCAATCGAAAAAACCGGAGAAAACAAAAAATTCTCTTCCAACGATATTACCCCAGAAGACAAAATATTCGCTTCCAAAGAAATCTCCTGAGAACACAAATATTCGCTTCGAAAGAAATCATCTCAGAGCACAACAAAATTCCCGTTCAACGAAATCACCCGAGAACACAAAAAATTCACGTCCAACGAAATTACCACAGAACAGAAAAAATTTGCTTCCATCGAAATCACCCCAGAACACAATAAATTAGCTTCCAACGAAATCACCCTAGAACAGAAAAACTCCCTTTAAACGAAATCACCCTAGATCACAAAAAATTCTTTCCAAAGAATTGACTCCAGAGCACAGAAAACACGCTTCGAACGAAATGATACCATAGTTCAAAAATTTGCTTCCATCGAAATCACCCGAGAACAAAAAAATTCGCTTCAAACGAAATTACCCCAGAACACAAAAAAATTCACTTCCAACGAAATCACCCAGAGCACAAAAAATTCGCTTCCATCGAAATGACTCCAGAGCACAGAAAACACGCTTCCAACTAAATGACCCCAGAAAACTAAAAATTTGAGGCCAAAGAAATCTCCCGAGAACACAAAAAATTCGCTTCCAACGTAATTACCCCAGAACAAAAAAATTCGCTTCCAACGAAATCAACCTTGAACACAAAAACTTCCCTTTGAACGAAATCACCCAATAACAAAAAAATTCGCTTCCAACGAAATCACCCCAGAGTACAAAAAATTCCCTTCCAACGAAATGACTCCAGAGCACAGAAAACACGATTCCAATGAAATGACCCCCTACTTCAAAAATTTGCTTCGATTGAAAAAACCAGAGAACACAAAAAATTCACTTCCATTGAAATCACCCCAGAACACAGAAAATTCACTTCCAACGAAATCACCCTAGAACACAAAAAATTCCCTTTCAATGAAATTACCCGAGAACACAAAATATTCGCTTCCAACGCAATTACCCCAGAACACAAAAAATTCCCTTTCAACGAAATCACCCAAGAACCCAAAAAATTTGCTTCCAACGAAATGACCCAAGAGCACAAAAAATTAGTTTACAACGAAATGAATCCAGAGCAAAGAAAACACGCTTCCAATGAAATGATGCGAGAACACTAAAAATTTCCTTTCAATGAAATCAACCGAGAACACAAAAAATTCGCTTAAAACGTACTTACCCCAGAAAACAAAAAATGCGCTTCCAACGAAATCACCCTAGAACACAAAAAATTCCCTTTAAATGAAATCACCCTAGAACACAAAAAATTCCCTTTAAATGAAATCACCCGAGAACACAAAAAATTCGCTTCCAACGAAATCTCTCCAGAGCCACAAAAATTCTCTTCCAACCAAGTGACTCCAGAGCACAGAAAACATGCTTCTAACAAAATGACCCCCTACTTCAAAAATTTGCTTCCATCGAAAAAACCGGAGAACACAAAAAATTCGCTTCCAACAAAATTTCCACAGAACACAAAAAATTCACTTCCAACGAAATAACCCCAGAACACAAAAAATTCGCTTCCAACGAAATGACTCTAGAGCACAGATAACAGGCTTCCAAAGAAATGACCCCAGAACGCAAAAAATTCCCTTTCAACGAAATCACCCGAGAACACAAAAAATTCACTTCCAATGAAATCACCACAAAGTACAAAAAATTCGCTTCGAACGAAATGACTCCATAGCACAGAAAACATGCTTCCAACGAAATGACACACTATTTCAAAATTTGCTTCCATCGAAAAGACCAGAAAAGACAAAAAAATTCTCTTCCAGCGATATTACTCCAGAAGACAAAAAATTCTTTTCCAACGAAAACTCCTGAGAACACAAATATTCGCTTCCAAAGATATCATCCCAGAGCACAAAAAATTTGCTTCCAACGATATCACCCTAGAACATAAAAAATTGGCTTCCGTCGAAATAACCACAGAAGACAAAAAATTCCCTTCTAACCAAATCACCCAAGAGCACAAAAAATTCGCTTCCAACGAAATCACCCTAGAACATAAAAAATTCGCTTTCAACGAAATCACTCGAGAATAGAAAAAATTCGCTTCCAAAGAAATCACCCGAGAATAGAAAAAATTCGCTTCCAACGAAATCACCCCAGAGCACAAAAAAATTCAATGCCAAAGGAATAACTCCAGAGCACAGAGAACACGCTTCCAACGAAATGACCCTCTACTTAAAAAATTTGCTTCCATCGAAAAACCGGAGAACACAAAAAATTTGCTTCCAACGAAATTACCCCAGAACACAAAAAATTCGATTCCAACGTAATTTACCCCAGAAAACAAAACATGCGCTTCCAACGAAATCACCCTAGAACACAAAAAATTCCCTTTAAATAAAATCACCCGAGAACACAAAAAATTCGCTTCCAACGAAATCACTCCAGAGCACCAAAAATTCTCTTCCAACCAAGTGACTCCATAGCACAGAAAACATGCTTCCAACACCATGACCCCCTACTTCAAAAATTTGCTTCCATCGAAAAAACCGGAGAACACAAAAAATTCACTTCCAACAAAATTTCTACAGAACACGAAAAATTCGCTTTCAATGAAATCACCCCAGAACACAAAAAATTCACTGCCAAAGAAATGACTCCAGAGCACAGAAAACATGCTTCCAACGAAATGACACACTATTTCAAAATTTGCTTCCATCGAAAAAACCGGAGAACACAAAAAATTCTCTTCCAACGATATTACCCCAGAAGACAAAAAATTCTTTTCCAATGAAAACTCCTGAGAACACAAATATTCGCTTCCAAAGATATCATCCCAGAGCACAAAAAATTCGCTTCCAACGAATTCACCCTAGAACATAAAAAATTGGCTTCCATCGAAATAACCACAGAAGACAAAAAATTCCCTTCTAACCAAATCACCCCAGAGCACAAAAAATTCGCTTCCAACGAAATCACCCTAGAACATAAAAAATTCGCTTTCAACGAAATCACCCGAGAATAGAAAAAATTTGCTTCCAACGAAATCATCCCAGAGCACAAAAAATTCACTGCCAAAGAAATGACTCCAGAGCACAGAAAACACGCTTCCAACGAAATGACCCTCTACTTAAAAAATTTGCTTCCATCGTAAAACCGGAGAACACAAAAAATTTGCTTCCAACGAAATTACCCCAGAACATAAAAATTCGCTTGCAACGAAATATCCTGAGAACACAAATATTAGATTCCAATCAAATCACCCCAGAGCACAAAAAATTCGCTTCCAATGAAATTACCCCAGAACACAAAAAATTGCTTCCATGAAAACACCTCAGAACACAAAAAATTCGCTTCCACCGAAATGACTCCAGAGCACAGAAAACATACTTCCAACGAAATGACCCCCTGCTTCAAAAATTTGCTTCCATCGAAAAAACCGGAGAAAACAAAATATTCGCTTCCAACGAAATTACCACGGAACACAATAAATTCGCTTCCAACGAAATGACTCCAGAGCACAGAAAACACGATTCCAACGAAATGATCTGCTACTTCAAAAATTTGCTTCGATCGAAAAAACCGGAGGACAAAAAATTCACTTCCATCGAAATCACCCCAGGACACAGAAAATTCACTTTCAACGAAATCACCCTAGAACACAAAAAATTCCTTTTCAATGAAATCACCCGAGAACACAAAATATTCGCTTCCAACGAAATCACCCCAGAGCACAAAAAATTCCCTTCCAACGAAATGACTCCAGAGCACAGAAAACAGGCTTCCAACGAAATGAGCCCAGAACACAAAAAATTCCCTTTCAACGAAATCTCCCGAGAACCAAAAAAATTTCCTTCCAACGAAATCACCCAAGAGCACAAAAAATTCGCTTTAAACGAAATGACTCCAGAGCACAGAAAACACGCTTCCAATGAATTGACCAAAAAAGAATTTTTTGCTTCCATCGAAATAACCCCAGAACACAAAAAATTCGCTTCTAACGAAATCACGCTAGAACACAAAAAAATTAGCTTAAAATGAAATCACCCCAGAGCACAAAAAATTCCCTTCCAAGGAAATGACTCCAGAGCACATAAAACATGATTCCAACGAAATGACCCTCTACTTAAAAAATTTGCTGCCATCGAAAAACCGGAGAACATAAAAAATTCGCTTCCAAAGAAATTACCCCAGAACACAAAAAATTCGCTTCCAACGAAATTTTCTGAGAACACACATATTCGCTTTCAACGAAAGCACACCAGAACACAAAAAATTCGCTTCCAACGAAATGACTCCAGGGCACAGAAAACACGCTTACAATGAATTGACCCCATATTTGAAAAATTTGCTTCCATCGAAATCACCCGAGAACACAAAAAATTCGCTTCCAACGAAATTACCCCAGAACAGAATAAATTCGCTTCCAACGAAATCTCCTGGGAACACAAATATTCGCTTCCAAAGAAATCATCCTAGAGCACAAAAAAATTCGCTTCCCACGAAATCACACTAGAACACAAAAATTAGCTTTCAATGAAATCACCCGAGAACACAAAAAATTGGCTTCCAACAAAATCCCCCCAGAGCACAAAAAATTCCCTTCCAACGAAATGACTCCAGAGCACAGAAAACACGATTCCAACGAAATGACACCCTCCTTCAAAAATTTGCTTCCATCGAAAAACCAGAGAACATAAAAAAGTTGCTTCCAAAGAAATAACCCCAGAACACTAAAAATTTGCTTGCAACAAAATTTTCTGAGAACACAAATATTCGCTTCCAACGAAATCACCCCAGAACACAAAAACTTCGCTTCCAACGAAATTACTCCTGAGCACAGAAAACACGCTTCCAACGAAATAATCCCTTACTTCAAAAATTTGCTACCATCGATATCACCCGAGAACACAAAAAATTCGCTTCCAACGAAATGACTCCAGAGCACAGAAAACACACTTCCAACAAAATGACCCCCTACTTAAAAAATTCGCTTCCATCGAAAAAACCGGAGAACACAAAAATACGCTTCCAACGAAATTACCCCAGAACACAAAAATTCCCTTTCAACGAAATCACCCGAGAACACAAAAAATTCGCTTCCAACGAAATCACCCCAGAGCACAAAAAATCGCTTCCAACGAAAACACCCTAGAACATAAAAAATTCGCTTCCATCGAAATCACCACAGAAGCCAAAAAATTCGCTTCCAACCAAATCACCCCAGAGCAGAAAAATATTCACTTCCAACGAAATCACCCTAGAACATAAAAAATTCGCTTTCAACGAAATCACCCGAGAACACAAAAAATTCGCTTCCAACAAAATCACCCCAGGGTACGAAAAACTCGCTTCCAAATAAATGATTCCAGAGCACAGAAAACCCGCTTCCAACGATATGACCCCATACTTCAAAAATTTGCTTCCATCGAAATCACCTGAGAACACAAAAAATTCGCTTCCAACGAAATTAACCCTGAACACAAAAAATTTGCTTGCAACGAAATCACCCCAGAAGACAAAAAGCTCGCTTCCTACGAAATGACTCCTTAGCACAGAGAACACGCTTCCAATGAAATGACCCCCTAATTCAAATATTTGCTTCCACCGAAAAGACCGGAGAACACAAAAAATTCTCTTTCAAAGATATTACCCCAGAAGACAAAAAATTCTTTTCCAATGAAATCTCCTGAGAACACAAATATTCTCTTCCAAAGATATCCTCCTAGAGCACAAAAAATTCGCTTCCAACGAAAACACGCCAGAGCACAAAAAATTCGCTTCGAACGAAATGATTCCAGAGCACAGAAAACACGCTTCCAACGAAATGACCCCCTATTTCAAAAATTTGCTTCCATCGAAATCAACCGAGAACACAAAAAATTCTCTTCCAACGATATTACCCCAGAAGACAAAAAATTCTTTTCCAACAAAATCTCCTGAGAGCACACATATTCGCTTCCAAAGATATCATTCCAGAGCACAAAAAATTCGCTTCGAACGAAATCACCCTAGAGTACGAAAAATTCACTTCCAAAGAAATGACTCCAGAGCACTGAAAACATGCTTCCAACGATATGACCCCATATTTCAAAAATTTGCTTCCATCGAAATCATCCGAGAACACAAAAAATTCGCTTCCAACGAAATGACTCCAGAGCACAGAAAACACACTTCCAACGAAATGACCCCCTACTTAAAAAATTCGCTTCCATCAAAAAAACCGGAGAACACAAAAATACGCTTCCAACGAAATTACCCCAGAACACAAAAAATTTGCTTGCAACGAAATTTTCTGAGAACATAAATATTCGCTTCCAACGAAATCACTCCAGAACAAGAAAAATTCGCTTCCAGCGAAATTACTCCAGAGCACAGAAAACATGCTTTCAACAAAATGATCTCATACTTCAAAAATTTGCTTCCTTCGAAATCACCAGAGAACACAAAAAATTCGCTTCAAATGAAATCACCCCAGAATACAAAAAATTCGCTTGCAATGAAATCTCCTGAGAACACAAATATTTGCTTCCAACGAAATAGTCCCAGAGCACAAAAGATTCGCTTCCAACGAAATCACCCTAGAACGCAAAAATTCCCTTTCAATGAAATCACCCGAGAACACAAAAAATTCGCTTCCTACGAAATCACCCCAGAACACAAAAAGTTCCCTTCCAACGAAAGGACTCCAGAGCACAGAAAATAAGCTTCCAACGAAATGACCACCTACTTAAAAAATTTGCTTCCATCGAAAAACCGGAGAACATAAAAAATTCGCTTCCAAAGAAATTACCCCAGAACACAAAAAATTCGCTTGCAACAAAATTTTCTGAGAACACAAATATTCGCTTCCAACGAAATCACCCCAGAACACAAAAAATTCGCTTCCAACGAAATGACTCCAGAGCACAAAAACACGCTTCCAAGGCAATGACCCCCTATTTCAAAAATTTGCTTCCATCGAAAAACCCGTAGAATACAAAAAATTCGCTTCCAACGAACTTACCCCAGAACACAAAAAAATCGCTTCCAACGAAATCTCCTGGGAACACAAATATTCGCTTTCAAAGAAATCATCCCAGAACACAAAAAATTCGCTTACAACAAAATCACCCGAGAACACAAAAAATTCCCTTTCAACGAAATCACCCGAGAACACAAAAAATTCACGTCCAACGAAATTACCACAGAACAGAAAATATTTGCTTCCATCGAAATAACCCCAGAACACAAAAAAATTCGCTTCCAACGAAATCACGCTAGAACACAAAAAAATTAGCTTAAAATGAAATCACCCCAGAGCACAAAAAATTCCCTTCCAAGGAAATGACTCCAGAGCACATAAAACATGATTCCAACGAAATGACCCTCTACTTAAAAAATTTGCTGCCATCGAAAAACCGGAGAACATAAAAAATTCGCTTCCAAAGAAATTACCCCAGAACACAAAAAATTCGCTTGCAACGAAATTTTCTGAGAACACACATATTCGCTTTCAACGAAAGCACACCAGAACACAAAAAATTCGCTTCCAACGAAATGACTCCAGGGCACAGAAAACACGCTTACAATGAATTGACCCCATATTTGAAAAATTTGCTTCCATCGAAATCACCCGAGAACACAAAAAATTCGCTTCCAACGAAATTACCCCAGAACAGAATAATTTCGCTTCCAACGAAATCTCCTGGGAACACAAATATTCGCTTCCAAAGAAATCATCCTAGAGCACAAAAAAATTCGCTTCCCACGAAATCACACTAGAACACAAAAATTAGCTTTCAATGAAATCACCCGAGAACACAAAAAATTGGCTTCCAACAAAATCCCCCCAGAGCACAAAAAATTCCCTTCCAACGAAATGACTCCAGAGCACAGAAAACACGATTCCAACGAAATGACCCCCTACTTCAAAAAAACCAGAACATAAAAAAGTTTTCCATCGAAAAACCAGAGAACATAAAAAAGTTGCTTCCAAAGAAATAACCCCAGAACACTAAAAATTTGCTTGCAACGAAATTTTCTGAGAACACAAATATTCGCTTCCAACAAAATCACCCCAGAACACAAAAACTTCGCTTCCAACGAAATTACTCCTGAGCACAGAAAACACGCTTCCAAAGAAATAATCCCTTACTTCAAAAATTTGCTACCATCGATATCACCCGAGAACACAAAAAATTCGCTTCCAACGAAATGACTCCAGAGCACAGAAAACACACTTCCAACGAAATGACCCCCTACTTAAAAAATTCGCTTCCATCGAAAAAACCGGAGAACACAAAAATACGCTTCCAACGAAATTACCCCAGAACACAAAAATTCCCTTTCAACGAAATCACCCGAGAACACAAAAAATTCGCTTCCAACGAAATCACCCCAGAGCACAAAAAATCGCTTCCAACGAAAACACCCTAGAACATAAAAAATTCGCTTCCATCGAAATCACCACAGAAGCCAAAAAATTCGCTTCCAACCAAATCACCCCAGAGCAGAAAAATATTCACTTCCAACGAAATCACCCTAGAACATAAAAAATTCGCTTTCAACGAAATCACCCGAGAACACAAAAAATTCGCTTCCAACAAAATCACCCCAGGGTACGAAAAACTCGCTTCCAAATAAATGATTCCAGAGCACAGAAAACCCGCTTCCAACGATATGACCCCATACTTCAAAAATTTGCTTCCATCGAAATCACCTGAGAACACAAAAAATTCGCTTCCAACGAAATTAACCCTGAACACAAAAAATTTGCTTGCAACGAAATCACCCCAGAAGACAAAAAGCTCGCTTCCTACGAAATGACTCCTTAGCACAGAGAACACGCTTCCAATGAAATGACCCCCTAATTCAAATATTTGCTTCCACCGAAAAGACCGGAGAACACAAAAAATTCTCTTTCAAAGATATTACCCCAGAAGACAAAAAATTCTTTTCCAATGAAATCTCCTGAGAACACAAATATTCTCTTCCAAAGATATCCTCCTAGAGCACAAAAAATTCGCTTCCAACGAAAACACGCCAGAGCACAAAAAATTCGCTTCGAACGAAATGATTCCAGAGCACAGAAAACACGCTTCCAATGAAATGACCCCCTATTTCAAAAATTTGCTTCCATCGAAATCAACCGAGAACACAAAAAATTCTCTTCCAACGATATTACCCCAGAAGACAAAAAATTCTTTTCCAACAAAATCTCCTGAGAGCACACATATTCGCTTCCAAAGATATCATTCCAGAGCACAAAAAATTCGCTTCGAACGAAATCACCCTAGAGTACGAAAAATTCACTTCCAAAGAAATGACTCCAGAGCACTGAAAACATGCTTCCAACGATATGACCCCATATTTCAAAAATTTGCTTCCATCGAAATCATCCGAGAACACAAAAAATTCGCTTCCAACGAAATGACTCCAGAGCACAGAAAACACACTTCCAACGAAATGACCCCCTACTTAAAAAATTCGCTTCCATCAAAAAAACCGGAGAACACAAAAATACGCTTCCAACGAAATTACCCCAGAACACAAAAAATTTGCTTGCAACGAAATTTTCTGAGAACATAAATATTCGCTTCCAACGAAATCACTCCAGAACAAGAAAAATTCGCTTCCAGCGAAATTACTCCAGAGCACAGAAAACATGCTTTCAACAAAATGATCTCATACTTCAAAAATTTGCTTCCTTCGAAATCACCAGAGAACACAAAAAATTCGCTTCAAATGAAATCACCCCAGAATACAAAAAATTCGCTTGCAATGAAATCTCCTGAGAACACAAATATTTGCTTCCAACGAAATAGTCCCAGAGCACAAAAGATTCGCTTCCAACGAAATCACCCTAGAACGCAAAAATTCCCTTTCAATGAAATCACCCGAGAACACAAAAAATTCGCTTCCAACGAAATCACCCCAGAACACAAAAAGTTCCCTTCCAACGAAAGGACTCCAGAGCACAGAAAATAAGCTTCCAACGAAATGACCACCTACTTAAAAAATTTGCTTCCATCGAAAAACCGGAGAACATAAAAAATTCGCTTCCAAAGAAATTACCCCAGAACACAAAAAATTCGCTTGCAACAAAATTTTCTGAGAACACAAATATTCGCTTCCAACGAAATCACCCCAGAACACAAAAAATTCGCTTCCAACGAAATGACTCCAGAGCACAAAAACACGCTTCCAAGGCAATGACCCTCTATTTCAAAAATTTGCTTCCATCGAAAAACCCGTAGAATACAAAAAATTCGCTTCCAACGAACTTACCCCAGAACACAAAAAAATCGCTTCCAACGAAATCTCCTGGGAACACAAATATTCGCTTTCAAAGAAATCATCCCAGAACACAAAAAATTCGCTTACAACAAAATCACCCGAGAACACAAAAAATTCCCTTTCAACGAAATCACCCGAGAACACAAAAAATTCACGTCCAACGAAATTACCACAGAACAGAAAATATTTGCTTCCATCGAAATAACCCCAGAACACAAAAAAATTCGCTTCCAACGAAATCACGCTAGAACACAAAAAAATTAGCTTAAAATGAAATCACCCCAGAGCACAAAAAATTCCCTTCCAAGGAAATGACTCCAGAGCACATAAAACATGATTCCAACGAAATGACCCTCTACTTAAAAAATTTGCTGCCATCGAAAAACCGGAGAACATAAAAAATTCGCTTCCAAAGAAATTACCCCAGAACACAAAAAATTCGCTTGCAACGAAATTTTCTGAGAACACACATATTCGCTTTCAACGAAAGCACACCAGAACACAAAAAATTCGCTTCCAACGAAATGACTCCAGGGCACAGAAAACACGCTTACAATGAATTGACCCCATATTTGAAAAATTTGCTTCCATCGAAATCACCCGAGAACACAAAAAATTCGCTTCCAACGAAATTACCCCAGAACAGAATAATTTCGCTTCCAACGAAATCTCCTGGGAACACAAATATTCGCTTCCAAAGAAATCATCCTAGAGCACAAAAAAATTCGCTTCCCACGAAATCACACTAGAACACAAAAATTAGCTTTCAATGAAATCACCCGAGAACACAAAAAATTGGCTTCCAACAAAATCCCCCCAGAGCACAAAAAATTCCCTTCCAACGAAATGACTCCAGAGCACAGAAAACACGATTCCAACGAAATGACCCCCTACTTCAAAAAAACCAGAACATAAAAAAGTTTTCCATCGAAAAACCAGAGAACATAAAAAAGTTGCTTCCAAAGAAATAACCCCAGAACACTAAAAATTTGCTTGCAACGAAATTTTCTGAGAACACAAATATTCGCTTCCAACGAAATCACCCCAGAACACAAAAACTTCGCTTCCAACGAAATTACTCCTGAGCACAGAAAACACGCTTCCAAAGAAATAATCCCTTACTTCAAAAATTTGCTACCATCGATATCACCCGAGAACACAAAAAATTCGCTTCCAACGAAATGACTCCAGAGCACAGAAAACACACTTCCAACGAAATGACCCCCTACTTAAAAAATTCGCTTCCATCGAAAAAACCGGAGAACACAAAAATACGCTTCCAACGAAATTACCCCAGAACACAAAAATTCCCTTTCAACGAAATCACCCGAGAACACAAAAAATTCGCTTCCAACGAAATCACCCCAGAGCACAAAAAATCGCTTCCAACGAAAACACCCTAGAACATAAAAAATTCGCTTCCATCGAAATCACCACAGAAGCCAAAAAATTCGCTTCCAACCAAATCACCCCAGAGCAGAAAAATATTCACTTCCAACGAAATCACCCTAGAACATAAAAAATTCGCTTTCAACGAAATCACCCGAGAACACAAAAAATTCGCTTCCAAAAAAATCACCCCAGGGTACGAAAAACTCGCTTCCAAATAAATGATTCCAGAGCACAGAAAACCCGCTTCCAACGATATGACCCCATACTTCAAAAATTTGCTTCCATCGAAATCACCTGAGAACACAAAAAATTCGCTTCCAACGAAATTAACCCTGAACACAAAAAATTTGCTTGCAACGAAATCACCCCAGAAGACAAAAAGCTCGCTTCCTACGAAATGACTCCTTAGCACAGAGAACACGCTTCCAATGAAATGACCCCCTAATTCAAATATTTGCTTCCACCGAAAAGACCGGAGAACACAAAAAATTCTCTTTCAAAGATATTACCCCAGAAGACAAAAAATTCTTTTCCAATGAAATCTCCTGAGAACACAAATATTCTCTTCCAAAGATATCCTCCTAGAGCACAAAAAATTCGCTTCCAACGAAAACACGCCAGAGCACAAAAAATTCGCTTCGAACGAAATGATTCCAGAGCACAGAAAACACGCTTCCAACGAAATGACCCCCTATTTCAAAAATTTGCTTCCATCGAAATCAACCGAGAACACAAAAAATTCTCTTCCAACGATATTACCCCAGAAGACAAAAAATTCTTTTCCAACAAAATCTCCTGAGAGCACACATATTCGCTTCCAAAGATATCATTCCAGAGCACAAAAAATTCGCTTCGAACGAAATCACCCTAGAGTACGAAAAATTCACTTCCAAAGAAATGACTCCAGAGCACTGAAAACATGCTTCCAACGATATGACCCCATATTTCAAAAATTTGCTTCCATCGAAATCATCCGAGAACACAAAAAATTCGCTTCCAACGAAATGACTCCAGAGCACAGAAAACACACTTCCAACGAAATGACCCCCTACTTAAAAAATTCGCTTCCATCAAAAAAACCGGAGAACACAAAAATACGCTTCCAAAGAAATTACCCCAGAACACAAAAAATTTGCTTGCAACGAAATTTTCTGAAAACATAAATATTCGCTTCCAACGAAATCACTCCAGAACAAGAAAAATTCGCTTCCAGCGAAATTACTCCAGAGCACAGAAAACATGCTTTCAACAAAATGATCTCATACTTCAAAAATTTGCTTCCTTCGAAATCACCAGAGAACACAAAAAATTCGCTTCAAATGAAATCACCCCAGAATACAAAAAATTCGCTTGCAATGAAATCTCCTGAGAACACAAATATTTGCTTCCAACGAAATAGTCCCAGAGCACAAAAGATTCGCTTCCAACGAAATCACCCTAGAACGCAAAAATTCCCTTTCAATGAAATCACCCGAGAACACAAAAAATTTGCTTCCTACGAAATCACCCCAGAACACAAAAAGTTCCCTTCCAACGAAAGGACTCCAGAGCACAGAAAATAAGCTTCCAACGAAATGACCACCTACTTAAAAAATTTGCTTCCATCGAAAAACCGGAGAACATAAAAAATTCGCTTCCAAAGAAATTACCCCAGAACACAAAAAATTCGCTTGCAACAAAATTTTCTGAGAACACAAATATTCGCTTCCAACGAAATCACCCCAGAACACAAAAAATTCGCTTCCAACGAAATGACTCCAGAGCACAAAAACACGCTTCCAAGGCAATGACCCCCTATTTCAAAAATTTGCTTCCATCGAAAAACCCGTAGAATACAAAAAATTCGCTTCCAACGAACTTACCCCAGAACACAAAAAAATCGCTTCCAACGAAATCTCCTGGGAACACAAATATTCGCTTTCAAAGAAATCATCCCAGAACACAAAAAATTCGCTTACAACAAAATCACCCGAGAACACAAAAAATTCCCTTTCAACGAAATCACCCGAGAACACAAAAAATTCACGTCCAACGAAATTACCACAGAACAGAAAATATTTGCTTCCATCGAAATAACCCCAGAACACAAAAAAATTCGCTTCCAACGAAATCACGCTAGAACACAAAAAAATTAGCTTAAAATGAAATCACCCCAGAGCACAAAAAATTCCCTTCCAAGGAAATGACTCCAGAGCACATAAAACATGATTCCAACGAAATGACCCTCTACTTAAAAAATTTGCTGCCATCGAAAAACCGGAGAACATAAAAAATTCGCTTCCAAAGAAATTACCCCAGAACACAAAAAATTCGCTTGCAACGAAATTTTCTGAGAACACACATATTCGCTTTCAACGAAAGCACACCAGAACACAAAAAATTCGCTTCCAACGAAATGACTCCAGGGCACAGAAAACACGCTTACAATGAATTGACCCCATATTTGAAAAATTTGCTTCCATCGAAATCACCCGAGAACACAAAAAATTCGCTTCCAACGAAATTACCCCAGAACAGAATAAATTCGCTTCCAACAAAATCTCCTGGGAACACAAATATTCGCTTCCAAAGAAATCATCCTAGAGCACAAAAAAATTCGCTTCCCACGAAATCACACTAGAACACAAAAATTAGCTTTCAATGAAATCACCCGAGAACACAAAAAATTGGCTTCCAACAAAATCCCCCCAGAGCACAAAAAATTCCCTTCCAACGAAATGACTCCAGAGCACAGAAAACACGATTCCAACGAAATGACCCCCTACTTCAAAAAAACCAGAACATAAAAAAGTTTTCCATCGAAAAACCAGAGAACATAAAAAAGTTGCTTCCAAAGAAATAACCCCAGAACACTAAAAATTTGCTTGCAACGAAATTTTCTGAGAACACAAATATTCGCTTCCAACGAAATCACCCCAGAACACAAAAACTTCGCTTCCAACGAAATTACTCCTGAGCACAGAAAACACGCTTCCAAAGAAATAATCCCTTACTTCAAAAATTTGCTACCATCGATATCACCCGAGAACACAAAAAATTTGCTTCCAACGAAATGACTCCAGAGCACAGAAAACACACTTCCAACGAAATGACCCCCTACTTAAAAAATTCGCTTCCATCGAAAAAACCGGAGAACACAAAAATACGCTTCCAACGAAATTACCCCAGAACACAAAAATTCCCTTTCAACGAAATCACCCGAGAACACAAAAAATTCGCTTCCAACGAAATCACCCCAGAGCACAAAAAATCGCTTCCAACGAAAACACCCTAGAACATAAAAAATTCGCTTCCATCGAAATCACCACAGAAGCCAAAAAATTCGCTTCCAACCAAATCACCCCAGAGCAGAAAAATATTCACTTCCAACGAAATCACCCTAGAACATAAAAAATTCGCTTTCAACGAAATCACCCGAGAACACAAAAAATTCGCTTCCAACAAAATCACCCCAGGGTACGAAAAACTCGCTTCCAAATAAATGATTCCAGAGCACAGAAAACCCGCTTCCAACGATATGACCCCATACTTCAAAAATTTGCTTCCATCGAAATCACCTGAGAACACAAAAAATTCGCTTCCAACGAAATTAACCCTGAACACAAAAAATTTGCTTGCAACGAAATCACCCCAGAAGACAAAAAGCTCGCTTCCTACGAAATGACTCCTTAGCACAGAGAACACGCTTCCAATGAAATGACCCCCTAATTCAAATATTTGCTTCCACCGAAAAGACCGGAGAACACAAAAAATTCTCTTTCAAAGATATTACCCCAGAAGACAAAAAATTCTTTTCCAATGAAATCTCCTGAGAACACAAATATTCTCTTCCAAAGATATCCTCCTAGAGCACAAAAAATTCGCTTCCAACGAAAACACGCCAGAGCACAAAAAATTCGCTTCGAACGAAATGATTCCAGAGCACAGAAAACACGCTTCCAATGAAATGACCCCCTATTTCAAAAATTTGCTTCCATCGAAATCAACCGAGAACACAAAAAATTCTCTTCCAACGATATTACCCCAGAAGACAAAAAATTCTTTTCCAACAAAATCTCCTGAGAGCACACATATTCGCTTCCAAAGATATCATTCCAGAGCACAAAAAATTCGCTTCGAACGAAATCACCCTAGAGTACGAAAAATTCACTTCCAAAGAAATGACTCCAGAGCACTGAAAACATGCTTGCAACGATATGACCCCATATTTCAAAAATTTGCTTCCATCGAAATCATCCGAGAACACAAAAAATTCGCTTCCAACGAAATGACTCCAGAGCACAGAAAACACACTTCCAACGAAATGACCCCCTACTTAAAAAATTCGCTTCCATCAAAAAGACCGGAGAACACAAAAATACGCTTCCAACGAAATTACCCCAGAACACAAAAAATTTGCTTGCAACGAAATTTTCTGAAAACATAAATATTCGCTTCCAACGAAATCACTCCAGAACAAGAAAAATTCGCTTCCAGCGAAATTACTCCAGAGCACAGAAAACATGCTTTCAACAAAATGATCTCATACTTCAAAAATTTGCTTCCTTCGAAATCACCAGAGAACACAAAAAATTCGCTTCAAATGAAATCACCCCAGAATACAAAAAATTCGCTTGCAATGAAATCTCCTGAGAACACAAATATTTGCTTCCAACGAAATAGTCCCAGAGCACAAAAGATTCGCTTCCAACGAAATCACCCTAGAACACAAAAATTCCCTTTCAATGAAATCACCCGAGAACACAAAAAATTCGCTTCCTACGAAATCACCCCAGAACACAAAAAGTTCCCTTCCAACAAAAGGACTCCAGAGCACAGAAAATAAGCTTCCAACGAAATGACCACCTACTTAAAAAATTTGCTTCCATCGAAAAACCGGAGAACATAAAAAATTCGCTTCCAAAGAAATTACCCCAGAACACAAAAAATTCGCTTGCAACAAAATTTTCTGAGAACACAAATATTCGCTTCCAACGAAATCACCCCAGAACACAAAAAATTCGCTTCAAACGAAATGACTCCAGAGCACAAAAACACGCTTCCAAGGCAATGACCCCCTATTTCAAAAATTTGCTTCCATCGAAAAACCCGTAGAATACAAAAAATTCGCTTCCAACGAACTTACCCCAGAACACAAAAAAATCGCTTCCAACGAAATCTCCTGGGAACACAAATATTCGCTTTCAAAGAAATCATCCCAGAACACAAAAAATTCGCTTACAACAAAATCACCCGAGAACACAAAAAATTCCCTTTCAACGAAATCACCCGAGAACACAAAAAATTCACGTCCAACGAAATTACCACAGAACAGAAAATATTTGCTTCCATCGAAATAACCCCAGAACACAAAAAAATTCGCTTCCAACGAAATCACGCTAGAACACAAAAAAATTAGCTTAAAATGAAATCACCCCAGAGCACAAAAAATTCCCTTCCAAGGAAATGACTCCAGAGCACATAAAACATGATTCCAACGAAATGACCCTCTACTTAAAAAATTTGCTGCCATCGAAAAACCGGAGAACATAAAAAATTCGCTTCCAAAGAAATTACCCCAGAACACAAAAAATTCGCTTCCAACGAAATTTTCTGAGAACACACATATTCGCTTTCAACGAAAGCACACCAGAACACAAAAAATTCGCTTCCAACGAAATGACTCCAGGGCACAGAAAACACGCTTACAATGAATTGACCCCATATTTGAAAAATTTGCTTCCATCGAAATCACCCGAGAACACAAAAAATTCGCTTCCAACGAAATTACCCCAGAACAGAATAAATTCGCTTCCAACGAAATCTCCTGGGAACACAAATATTCGCTTCCAAAGAAATCATCCTAGAGCACAAAAAAATTCGCTTCCCACGAAATCACACTAGAACACAAAAATTAGCTTTCAATGAAATCACCCGAGAACACAAAAAATTGGCTTCCAACAAAATCCCCCCAGAGCACAAAAAATTCCCTTCCAACGAAATGACTCCAGAGCACAGAAAACACGATTCCAACGAAATGACCCCCTACTTCAAAAAAACCAGAACATAAAAAAGTTTTCCATCGAAAAACCAGAGAACATAAAAAAGTTGCTTCCAAAGAAATAACCCCAGAACACTAAAAATTTGCTTGCAACGAAATTTTCTGAGAACACAAATATTCGCTTCCAACGAAATCACCCCAGAACACAAAAACTTCGCTTCCAACGAAATTACTCCTGAGCACAGAAAACACACTTCCAACGAAATGACCCCCTACTTAAAAAATTCGCTTCCATCAAAAAGACCGGAGAACACAAAAATACGCTTCCAACGAAATTACCCCAGAACACAAAAAATTTGCTTGCAACGAAATTTTCTGAAAACATAAATATTCGCTTCCAACGAAATCACTCCAGAACAAGAAAAATTCGCTTCCAGCGAAATTACTCCAGAGCACAGAAAACATGCTTTCAACAAAATGATCTCATACTTCAAAAATTTGCTTCCTTCGAAATCACCAGAGAACACAAAAAATTCGCTTCAAATGAAATCACCCCAGAATACAAAAAATTCGCTTGCAATGAAATCTCCTGAGAACACAAATATTTGCTTCCAACGAAATAGTCCCAGAGCACAAAAGATTCGCTTCCAACGAAATCACCCTAGAACACAAAAATTCCCTTTCAATGAAATCACCCGAGAACACAAAAAATTCGCTTCCTATGAAATCACCCCAGAACACAAAAAGTTCCCTTCCAACGAAAGGACTCCAGAGCACAGAAAATAAGCTTCCAACGAAATGACCACCTACTTAAAAAATTTGCTTCCATCGAAAAACCGGAGAACATAAAAAATTCGCTTCCAAAGAAATTACCCCAGAACACAAAAAATTCGCTTGCAACAAAATTTTCTGAGAACACAAATATTCGCTTCCAACGAAATCACCCCAGAACACAAAAAATTCGCTTCCAACGAAATGACTCCAGAGCACAAAAACACGCTTCCAAGGCAATGACCCCCTATTTCAAAAATTTGCTTCCATCGAAAAACCCGTAGAATACAAAAAATTCGCTTCCAACGAACTTACCCCAGAACACAAAAAAATCGCTTCCAACGAAATCTCCTGGGAACACAAATATTCGCTTTCAAAGAAATCATCCCAGAACACAAAAAATTCGCTTACAACAAAATCACCCGAGAACACAAAAAATTCCCTTTCAACGAAATCACCCGAGAACACAAAAAATTCACGTCCAACGAAATTACCACAGAACAGAAAATATTTGCTTCCATCGAAATAACCCCAGAACACAAAAAAATTCGCTTCCAACGAAATCACGCTAGAACACAAAAAAATTAGCTTAAAATGAAATCACCCCAGAGCACAAAAAATTCCCTTCCAAGGAAATGACTCCAGAGCACATAAAACATGATTCCAACGAAATGACCCTCTACTTAAAAAATTTGCTGCCATCGAAAAACCGGAGAACATAAAAAATTCGCTTCCAAAGAAATTACCCCAGAACACAAAAAATTCGCTTGCAACGAAATTTTCTGAGAACACACATATTCGCTTTCAACGAAAGCACACCAGAACACAAAAAATTCGCTTCCAACGAAATGACTCCAGGGCACAGAAAACACGCTTACAATGAATTGACCCCATATTTGAAAAATTTGCTTCCATCGAAATCACCCGAGAACACAAAAAATTCGCTTCCAACGAAATTACCCCAGAACAGAATAAATTCGCTTCCAACGAAATCTCCTGGGAACACAAATATTCGCTTCCAAAGAAATCATCCTAGAGCACAAAAAAATTCGCTTCCCACGAAATCACACTAGAACACAAAAATTAGCTTTCAATGAAATCACCCGAGAACACAAAAAATTGGCTTCCAACAAAATCCCCCCAGAGCACAAAAAATTCCCTTCCAACGAAATGACTCCAGAGCACAGAAAACACGATTCCAACGAAATGACCCCCTACTTCAAAAAAACCAGAACATAAAAAAGTTTTCCATCGAAAAACCAGAGAACATAAAAAAGTTGCTTCCAAAGAAATAACCCCAGAACACTAAAAATTTGCTTGCAACGAAATTTTCTGAGAACACAAATATTCGCTTCCAACGAAATCACCCCAGAACACAAAAACTTCGCTTCCAACGAAATTACTCCTGAGCACAGAAAACACGCTTCCAACGAAATAATCCCTTACTTCAAAAATTTGCTACCATCGATATCACCCGAGAACACAAAAAATTCGCTTCCAACGAAATGACTCCAGAGCACAGAAAACACACTTCCAACGAAATGACCCCCTACTTAAAAAATTCGCTTCCATCGAAAAAACCGGAGAACACAAAAATACGCTTCCAACGAAATTACCCCAGAACACAAAAATTCCCTTTCAACGAAATCACCCGAGAACACAAAAAATTCGCTTCCAACGAAATCACCCCAGAGCACAAAAAATCGCTTCCAACGAAAACACCCTAGAACATAAAAAATTCGCTTCCATCGAAATCACCACAGAAGCCAAAAAATTCGCTTCCAACCAAATCACCCCAGAGCAGAAAAATATTCACTTCCAACGAAATCACCCTAGAACACAAAAAATTCGCTTCCAACGAAATGACTCCAGAGCACAGAAAACACACTTCCAACGAAATGACCCCCTAATTAAAAAATTCGCTTCCATCAAAAAAACCGGAGAACACAAAAATACGCTTCCAACGAAATTACCCCAGAACACAAAAAATTTGCTTGCAACGAAATTTTCTGAGAACATAAATATTTGCTTCCAACGAAATCACTCCAGAACAAGAAAAATTCGCTTCCAGGGAAATTACTCCAGAGCACAGAAAACATGCTTTCAACAAAATGATCTCATACTTCAAAAATTTGCTTCCTTCGAAATCACCAGAGAACACAAAAAATTCGCTTCCAACGAAATGACGCCAGAGCACAGAAAACACGCTTCCAATGAAATGACCCCCTACTTAAAAAATTCGCTTCCATCAAAAAACCGGAGAACACAAAAATACGCTTCCAACGAAATCACCCCAGAACACAAAAATTCCCTTTCAACGAAATCACCCGAGAACACAAAAAATTCACGTCCAACGAAATTACCACAGAACAGAAATAATTTGCTTCCATCGAAATCACCCCAGAACACAAAAAATTCGCTTCTAATGAAATCACGCCAGAAAACAAAAATTAGCTTTCAATGAAATCACCCGAGAACACAAAAAATAGGCTTCCAACGAAATCACCCCAGAGCACAAAAAATTCCCTTCCATCGAAATGACTCCAGAGCACAGAAAACACGATTCCAACGAAATGACCCCCTACTTCAAAAACTTGCTTCCATCGAAAAACCGGAGAAGATAAAAAATTCACTTCCAACGAAATAACCCCAGAACACAAAAAATTAGCTTCCAACGAAATTACCCCAGAGCACAGAAAACATGCTTCCAACGAAATGAACCCTTACTTCAAAAATTTGCTTCCATCGAAATCATCCGAGAACACAAAAAATTCGCTTCCAACGAAATGACTCCAGAGCACAGAAAACACACTTCCAACGAAATGACCCCCTACTTAAAAAATTCGCTTCCATCAAAAAAACCGGAGAACACAATAATACGCTTCCAACGAAATTACCCCAGAACACAAAAAATTTGCTTGCAACGAAATTTTCTGAGAACATAAATATTCGCTTCCAACGAAATCACTCCAGAACAAGAAAAATTCGCTTCCAGCGAAATTACTCCAGAGCACAGAAAACATGCTTTCAACAAAATGATCTCATACATCAAAAATCTGCTTCCTTCGAAATCACCAGAGAACACAAAAAATTCGCTTCCAACGAAATGACTCCAGAGCACAGAAAACACGCTTCCAACAAAATGACCCCCTATTTCAATAATTTGCTTCCATTGAAAAAACCAGAGAACACAAAAAATTAGCTTCCATCGAAATTACCCCAGAGCACAAAAAGTAGGCTTCCAACGAAATGAATCCAGAGCACAGAAAACAAGCTTCCAACGAAATGATCCCATACTTCAAAAATTTGCTTCCTTTGAAATAATCTGAGAACACAAAAAATTCGCTTCCAACGAAATTACCTCAGAAGACAAAAATTTCTTTTCCAACGAAATCTCCTGAGGACACAAATATTTGTTTCCAATGAAATCACCCCAGAGCACAAAAAAACTCGTTTCCAACGAAATGATTCCAGGGCTCAGAAAACACGCTTCCAACGAAATGACCCCCTACTTCAAAAATTTGCTTCCATCGAATAAACCGGAGAACACAAAAAATTCTCTTCCAACGAGATTACCCCAGAAGACAAAAAATTCATTTCCAACAAAATCTCCTGAGAACACAAATATTCGCTTCCAAAGAAACCATCCCAGAGCACAAAAAAATTCGCTTCCAACAAAAGCCCCCGATAACACAAAAAACTCACGTCCAAAGAAATTATCACAGAACAGAAAAAAATTTGCTTCCATCGAAATCACCCCAGAATAAAAAAAAATTTGCTTCCAACGAAATCACGCTACAACACAAAAAATTAGCTTTTTCAACGAAATCACCCGAAAACACAAAATTTCCTTTCAAAGAAATCACCCGAGAACACAAAAAATTCGCTTCCAATGAAATCACCCCAGAACACAAAAAATTCGCTTGCAATGAAATCTCCTGAAAACACAAATATTCGCTTCCAACAAAATCGTCCCAGAGCACAAAAGATTCGCTTCCAACGAAATCACCCTAGAACGCAAAAATTCCCTTTCAATGAAATCACCCGTGAACACAAAAAATTCGCTTCCTACGAAATCACCCCAGAACACAAAAAGTTCCCTTCCAACGAAAGGACTCCAGAGCACAGAAAATAAGCTTCCAACGAAATGACCCCCTACTTAAAAAATTTGCTTCCATCGAAAAACCGGAGAACATAAAAATTTCGCAACGAAAACTCCTGAGAACACAAATATTGGCTTCCAAAGATATCATCCCAGAGCACAAAAAATTCGCTTCCAACAAATTCACCCTAGAACATAAAAAATTGGCTTCCATCGAAATAACCACAGAAGACAAAAAATTCCCTTCTAACCAAATCACCCCAGAGAATAAAAAATTCGCTTCCAACGAAATCACCTAGAACAAAAAAATTCGCTTTCAACGAAATCACCCGAGAATAGAAAAAATTCGCTTCCAAAGAAATCATCCCAGAGCACAAAAAAATTCACTGCCAAAGAAATGACTCCAGCGCACAGAAAACACGCTTCCAACGAAATGACCCTCTACTTAAAAAATTTGCTTTCATCGAAAAACCGGAGAACACAAAAAATTTGCTTCCAACGAAATTACCCCAGAACGTAAAAATTCGCTTGCAACGAAATATCCTGAGAAGACAAATATTAGCTTCCAATCAAATCACCCCAGAGTACAAAATATTCGCTTACAACGAAATTACCCCAGAACACAAAAAAAATTGCTTCCATGAAAACACCCCAGAACACAAAAAATTCGCTTCCACCGAAATGACTCCAGAGCACAGAAAACATACTTCCAACGAAATGACCCCCTGCTTCAAATTTTGCTTCCATCGAAAAAACCGGAGAAAACAAAATATTCGCTTGCAACGAAATTAACCCGGAACACAATAAATTCGCTTCCAACGATACCTCCTGAGAACACAAACATTTACTTCCAAAGAAATCATCCCAGAGCACAAAAAAATTCGCTTCCAACGAAATCAACCTGGAACACAAAAAATTCCCTTTCAACGAAATCACCCGAGAACACAAAAATTTCGCTTCCAACAAAATCACCCCAGAGCACAAAATATTCACTGCCAAAGAAATGACTCCAGAGCACAGAAAACACGCTTCCAACGAAATGACCCTCTATTTAAAAAATTTGCTTCCATCGAAAAAACCGGAGAACACAAAAAATTCGCTTACAAAGTAATTACCCCAGAAAACAAAAAATGCGCTTACAATGAAATCACCCTAGAACACAAAAAATTCCCTTTAAATGAAATCATCCGAGAACACAAAAAATTTGCTTCCAACGAAATCACTCCAGAGCACCAAAAATTCTCTTCCAACCAAGTGACTCCAGAGCACAGAAAACATGCTTCCAACAAAATGACCCCCTACTTCAAAAATTTGCTTCCATCGAAAAAACCGGAGAACACAAAAAATTCGCTTCCAACAAAATTTCCACAGACCACAAAAAATTCGCTTTCAAAGAAATCACCCCAGAACACAAAAAATTCGCTTCCAACGAAATGACTCCAGAGCACAGAAAACAGGCTTCCAAAGAAATGACCCCAGAACACAAAAAATTCCCTTTCAACGAAATCACCCGAGAACACAAAAAATTCACTTCCAACGAAATGACTCCATAGCACAGAAAACATGCTTCCAACGAATCGACACACTATTTCAAAATTTGCTTCTATCGAAAAGACCGGAGAACGCAAAAAATTCTCTTCCAACGATATTACCCCAGAAGACAAAAAATTCATTTCCAACGAAAACTCCTGAGAACACAAATATTCGCTTCCAAAGATATCATCCCAGAGCACAAAAAAATCTCTTCCAATGAAAAAACCCTAGAACATAAAAAATACGCTTTCAACGAAATCACCCGAGAATAGAAAAAATTCGCTTCCAACGTCACCCCAGAGCACAAAAAATTCACTGCCAAAGAAATGACTCCAGAGCACAGAAAACACGCTTCCAATGAAATGACCCTCTACTTAAAAAAATTGCTTCCATAGAAAAACCGGAGAACACAAAAAATTCGCTTCCAACGAAATTACCCCAGAACATAAAAATTCGCTTGCAACGAAATATCCTAAGAACACAAATATTAGCTTCCAATCAAATCACCCCAGAGCACAAAAAATTCGCTTCCAAAGAAATCACACCAGAACACAAAAAATTCGCTTCCAACGAAATCACCCTAGAACACAAAAAATTCCCTTTAAATGAAATCACCCGAGAACACAAAAAATTTGCTTCCAACGAAATCACGCCAGAGCACCAAAAATTCTCTTCCAACCAAGTGACTCCAGAGCACAGAAAACATGCTTCCAACAAAATGACCCCCTACTTCAAAAATTTGCTTCCATCGACAAAACCGGAGAACACAAAAAATTCGCTTCCAACAAAATTTCCACAGAACACAAAAAATTCGCTACGAACGAAATCACCCCAGAACACAAAAAATTCGCTTCCATCGAAATGACTCCAGAGCACAGAAAACAGGCTTCCAAAGAAATGAGCCCAGAACACAAAAAATTCCCTTTCAACGAAATCACCCGAGAACACAAAAAATTCACTTCCAACGAAATCACCACAGAGTACAAAAAATTCGCTACCAACGAAATGACTCCAGAGCACAGAAAACATGCTTCCAACGAAATGACACACTATTTCAAAATTTGCTTCCATCGAAAAGACCGGAGAACAGAAAAAATTCTCTTCCAACAATATTACACCAGACGACAAAAAATTCTTTTCCAACGAAAACTCCTGAGAACACAAATATTCGCTTCCAAAGATATCATCCCAGAGCACAAAAAATTCGCTTCCAACGAAATCACCCAAGAACACAAAAATTCGCTTTCAACGAAATCACCCGAGAACACAAAAAATTCGCTTCCAACGAAACGACTCGAGAGGACAGAAAACAATGTAGCAATGAAATGACCCAAGAACACAAAAAATTCGCTTCCAAAGAAATCACCCTAGAACATAAAAATTGGCTTCCATCGAAATAACCACAGAAGACAAAAAATTCCCTTCCAATAAATCACCCCAGAGCACAAAAAATTCGCTTCCAACGAAATCACCCTAGAACATAAAAAATTCGCTTTCAACGAAATCACCCGAAAATAAAAAAATTCGCTTCCAACAAAATCACCCCAGAGCACAAAAAATTCACTGCCAAAGAAATGATTCCAGAGCACAGCAAACACGCTTTCAACGAAAAGACCCTCTACTTAAAAAATTTGCTTCCATCGAAAAAACCGGAGAACACAAAAAATTCGCTTCCAACGAAATTACCCCAGAACACAAAAAATTCGCTTGCAACGAAATATCCTGAGAACACAAATATTAGCTTCCAATCAAATCACCCCAGAGCACAAAAAATTCGCTTCCAACGAAATCACCCCAGAACACAAAAAATTCGCTTCCAACGAAATGACTCCAGAGCACAGAAAACACGCTTCCAACAAAATGACCCCCTGCTTCAAAAATTTGCTTCCATCAAAAAAACCTGAGAAAACCAAAAATTCACGTCCAACCAAATTACCACAGAACAGAAAAAAATTGCTTCCATCGAAATCACCATAGAACACAAAAAATTCGCTTCCAACGAAATCACCGCAAACACAAAAAATTCGCTTCCAAAGGAATCACCCCAGAACACTAAAAATTCACTTCCAACGAAATTACTCCAGAGCACAGAAAACGAGCTTCCAACGAAATGGCCCCTACTTCAAAAATTTGCTTCCATCGAAAAAACCGGAGAACACAAAAAATTCGCTTGCAACGAAATCGTCTGAGAACACAAATATTTGCTTCCAACGAAATGACTCCAGAGCACAGAAAACACGCTTCGAATGAAATGATACCATACTTCAAAAATTTGCTTCCATTGAAATGACCCGAGAACACAAAAAATTCGCTTCCAACGAAATCACCCAGAACACAAAAAATTTGCTTCCAACAAAATCACCCCAGAGCACAAAAAATTCGCTTCCATCGAAATGACTCCAGAACACAGGAAACACGCTTCCAACTAAATGACCCCAGAACACTAAAAATTCGCGGCCAAAGAAATCACCCGAGAACACAAAAAATTTGCTTTCAACTAAATGACTCCAGAGCACAGAAAACAATGTAGCAATGAAATGACCCGAGAACACAAAAAATTCCCTTTCAAGAAATCACCCGAGAACACAAAAAATTCACGTCCAACGAAATTATGACAAAATAGAAAAATTTTGCCTCCGACAAAATCACCCCTGAACACAAAAAATTCGCTGCCAACGAAATTACCCTAGAACACAAAACATTCCCTTTCAACGAAATCACCCGAGAACACAAAAAATTAGCTTCCAACCAATTCACCCCAGAATCCAAAAAATTCGCTTCCAACCAAATGACTCCAGAGCACAGAAAACAGGCTTCCAACGAAATCACCCCTGAACACAAAATATTTGCTTCCATCGAAAATACCCGAGAACACAAAAAAATCGCTTCCAACGAAATTACTCCAGAACACAAAAAATTCGCTTCCAACGAAATCACCCAGAACACAAAAACTTTGCTTCCAAAGAAATCACCCCAGAGCACAAAAAATTCGCTTCCATCGAAATGACACCAGAACACAGAAAACACGCTTCCAACTAAATGACCCCAGAACACTAAAAATTCACGGCCAAAGAAATCACCCGAGAACACAAAAAATTCGCTTTCAACTAAATGACTCTAGAGCACAGAAAACAATGTAGCAATGAAATGACCCGAGAACACAAAAAATTCACTTTCAATGAAATCACCTGAGAACAAAAAAATTCACGTCCAACGAAATTACCCCAGAATAGAAAAAATTTGCCTCCGACAAAATCACCCCAGAGCACAAAAAATTCCCTTCCAATAAATCACCTGAGAACAAAAATATTCGCTTCCCACAAAATTACCCCAGAACGGAAAAAATTTCCTTCCATCGAAATCACCGCAGAACACAAAAAATTCGCTTCCAACGAAATGATTCCAGAGCACAGAAAACACGCTTCCAACGCAGTCACCCCAGAGCACAAAAAAATTCCTTCCAACGAAATGACCCCAGAACACAAAAAATTCCCTTTCAACGAAATCACCCTAGAACCCAAAAAAATTGCTTCCAACGAAATCACCCAAGAACACAAAAAATTAGCTTCCAACGAAATGATTCCAGAGCACAGAAAACACGCTTCCAATGAAATGATGCCAGAACACTAAAAATTTCCTTTCAATGAAATCACCCGAGAACACAAAAAATTCGCTTCCAAAGTAATTACCCCAGAAAACAAAAAATGCGCTTAAAACGAAATCAACATAGAACACAAAAAATTCCCTTTAAATGAAATCACCCGAGAACACAAAAAATTTGCTTCCAACGATATCACTCCAGAGCACCAAAAATTCTCTTCCAACCAAGTGACTCCAGAGCACAGAAAACATGCTTCCAACAAAATGACCCCCTACTTCAAAAATTTGCTTCCATCGAAAAAACCGGAGAACACAAAAAATTCGCTTCCAACAAAATTTCCACAGACCACAAAAAATTCGCTTTCAAAGAAATCACCCCAGAACACAAAAAATTCGCTTCCAACGAAATGACTCCAGAGCACAGAAAACAGGCTTCCAAAGAAATGACCCCAGAACACAAAAAATTCCCTTTCAACGAAATCACCAGAGAACACAAAAAATTCACTTCCAACGAAATGACTCCATAGCACAGAAAACATGCTTCCAACGAATTGACACACTATTTCAAAATTTGCTTCCATCAAAAAGACCGGAGAACGCAAAAAATTCTCTTCCAACGATATTACCCCAGAAGACAAAAAATTCATTTCCAACGAAAACTCCTGAGAACACAAATATTCGCTTCCAAAGATATCATCCCAGAGCACAAAAAATTCTCTTCCAATGAAATAACCCTAGAACATAAAAAATTCGCTTTCAACGAAATCACCCGAGAATAGAAAAAATTCGCTTCCAACGTCACCCCAGAGCACAAAAAATTCACTGCCAAAGAAATGACTCCAGAGCACAGAAAACACGCTTCCAATGAAATGACCCTCTACTTAAAAAAATTGCTTCCATAGAAAAACCGGAGAACACAAAAAATTTGCTTCCAACGAAATGACCCCAGAACATAAAAATTCGCTTGCAACGAAATATCCTAAGAACACAAATATTAGCTTCCAATCAAATCACCCCAGAGCACAAAAAATTCGCTTCCAACGAAATAACCCTAGAACATAAAAAATTCGCTTTCAACGAAATCACCCCAGAGCACAAAAAATTCACTGCCAAAGAAATGACTCCAGAGCACAGAAAACACCCTTCCAACGAAATGACCCTCTACTTAAAAAAAATTCTTTCCATAGAAAAAACCGGAGAAAACAAAATATTCGCTTCCAACGAAATTACACCAGAACACAAAAAAATTCGCTTGCAACGAAATCTTCTGAGAACACGAATATTCGCTTCCAACGAAATCACCACAGAACACAAAAAATTAGCTTCCAACATAATGACTCCAGAGCAGAGAAAAGACGATTCCAACGAAATGACCCCATATTTCAAAAATTTGCTTTCATCGAAAACACAAAAAATTCACTTCTAACGAAATTACCCCAGAACACAATAAATTTGCTTCCAACGATACCTCCTGAGAACACAAATATTTGCTTCCAAAAAAATCATCCCAGAGCACAAAAAAATTCGCTTCCAATGAAATCACCCTGGAACACAAAAAATTCCCTTTCAACCAAATCACCCGAGAACACAAAAAACTCACGTCCAACGAAATTACCACAGAACAGAAAAATTTTGTTTCCATCGAAATCACCCCTGAACACAAAAAAATTCGCTGCCAACGAAATCACCCCAGAACACAAAAAATTTGCTACCAACGAAATCACCCCAGATTACAAAAAATTCGCTTCCTACGAAATGAGTCCAGAGCACAGAAAACACGCTTCCAACTAAATGACCCCAGAAAACTAAAAATTCGCGGCCAAAATAATCACCCGAGAACACAAAAAATTCGCTTCCAACGTAATTACCCCAGAACACAAAAAATTCCCTTTCAACGAAATCACCCGAGAACAAAAAAATTCGCTTCCAACGAAATCACCCCAGAGAACAAAAAATTCCCTTCCAACGAAATGACTCCAGAGCACAAAAAACACGCTTCCAATGAAATGATGCCAGAACATTAAAAATTTCCTTTAAACGAAATCACCCGAGAACACAAAAAATTCGCTTCCAACGTAAATACCCCAGAAAGCAAAAAATGCGCTTCCAACGAAATCACCCTAGAACACAAAAAATTCCCTTTAAATGAAATCACCCGAGAACACAAAAAATTCTCTTCCAACGATATTACCCCAGAAGACAAAATATTCGCTTCCAAAGAAATCTCCTGAGAACACAAATATTCGCTTCGAAAGAAATCATCCCAGAGCACAAAAAATTCCCGTTCAACAAAATCACCCGAGAACACAAAAAATTCACGTCCAACGAAATTACCACAGAACAGAAAAAATTTGCTTCCATCGAAATCACCCCAGAATACAATAAATTCGCTTCCAACGAAATCACCCTACATCACCAAAAATTCGTTCCAACGAAATGACTCCAGAGCACAGAAAACACGCTTCGAACGAAATGATACCATACTTCAAAAATTTGCTTCCAATGAAATCACCCAAGAGCACAAAAAATTTGCTTCCAACGAAATGATTCCAGAGCACAGAAAACACGCTTCCAATGAAATGATGCGAGAACACTAAAAATTCCTTTCAATGAAATCACCCGAGAACACAAAAAATTCGCATCCAACGTACATACCCCAGAAAACAAAAAATGCGCTTCCAACGAAATCACCCTAGAACACAAAAAATTCCCTTTAAATGAAATTACCCTAGAACACAAAAATTTCGCTTCCAACAAAATCACCCCAAACCACAAAACATTCTCTTCCAACGAAATGACTCCAGAGCACAGAAAACACACTTCCAATGAAATGACCCCCTGCTTCAAAAATTTGCTTCCATCGAAAAAAACAGAGAAAACAAAATATTCGCTTCCAACAAAATGCCCAGAACACAAAAAAATTCGCTTGCAACGAAATCTTCTGAGAACACGAATATTCGCTTCCAACGAAATCACCCCAGAACACAAAAAATTAGCTTCCAACATAATGACTCCAGAGCAGAGAAAACACGCTTCCAATGAAATGACCCCATATTTCCAAAATTTGTTTCCATCGAAATCACCCGAAATCAAAAAATTCGTTTCTAACGAAATTACCCCAGAACACAATAAATTCACTTCCAACGATACCTCCTGAGAACACAAATATTTGCTTCCAAAGAAATCATCCCAGAGCACAAAAAAATTCGCTTCCAACGAAATCACCCTGGAACACAAAAAATTCCCTTTCAACCAAATCACCCGAGAACACAAAAAATTCACGTCCAACGAAATTACCACAGAACAGAAAAATTTTGCTTCCATCGAAATCACCCCTGAACACAAAAAATTCGCGGCCAAAGAAATCACCGGAGAACACAAAAAATTTGCTTCCAACGTAATTACCCCAGAACACAAAAAATTCGCTTCCAACGAAATCAACCTTGAACACAAAAAATTCCCTTTCAACGAACTCACCCGAGAACAAAAAAATTCGCTTCTAACGAAATCACCCCAGAGAAAAAAAAAATTCCCTTCCAACGAAATGACTCCAGAGCACAGAAAACACTATTCCAACGAAATGACCTGCTACTTCAAAAATTTGCTTCGATCGAAAAAACCGGAGAACACAAAAAACTCACTTCCATCGAAATCACCCCAGGACACAGAAAATTCACTTTCATCGAAATCACCCTAGAACACAAAAAATTCCCTTTCAATGAAATCACCCGAGAACACAAAATATTCGATTCCAACGAAATCACCCCAGACCACAAAAAATTCCCTTCCAACGAAATGACTCCAGAGCACAGAAAACGCACTTCCAACGAAATGAGCCCAGAACACAAAAAATTCCCTTTCAACGAAATCACCAGAGAACCCAAAAAATTTGCTTCCAACGAAATCACCCAAGAGCACAAAAAATTCGCTTCCAACAAAATGACTCCAGAGCACAGAAAACACGCTTCCAATGAAATGATGCCAGAACACTAAAAATTTCCTTTAAACGAAATCACCCGAGAACACAAAAAATTCGCTTCCAACGTAAATACCCCAGAAAACAAAAAATGCGCTTCCAACGAAATCAAAATAGAACACAAAAAATTCCCTTTAAATGAAATCACCCGAGAACACAAAAAATTCGCTTCCAACGAAGTCAACCCAGAGCACCAAAAATTCTCTTCCAACCAAGTGACTCCAGAGCACAGAAAACACCCTTCCAACAAAATGACCCCCTACTTCAAAAATTTACTTCCATCGAAAAAACCGGAGAACACAAAAAATTCGCTTCCAACAAAATTTCCACAGAACACAAAAAATTCGCTTCCAACGAATTCACCCCGGAAAACAAAAAATTCGCTTCCAACGAAATGACTCCAGAGCACAGAAAACAGGCGTCCAAAGAAATGACCCCAGAACACAAAAAATTCCCTTTCAACGAAATCACCAGAGAACACAAAAAATTCACTTCCAACGAAATCAACACAGAGTACAAAAAATTGGTTTCCAACAAAATGACTCCATCGCACAGAAAACACGCTTCCAACGAAATGACCCCAGAGCACTAAAAATTCGTGGCCAACGAAATCACCCGAGGACACAAAAAATTGGCTTCCAACCAATTCACCCCAGAACCCAAAAAATTCGCTTCCAACCAAATGACTCCAGAGCACAGAAAACAGGCTTCCAACGAAATCACCCCAGAACACAAAAAATTTGCTTCCATCGAAAATACCCGAGAACACAAAAAAATCGCTTCCAACGAAATCACTTCAGAGCACAGAAAAGACGCTTCGAACGAATTGATACCATACTTCAAAAATTTGCTTCCATCGAAATCACCCGAGAACAAAAAAATTCGCTTCCAACGAAATTACCCAGAACACAAAAAATTCGCTTCCAACGAAATCACCCAGAACACAAAAAATTTGCTTCCAACGAAATCACCCCAGAGCACAAAAATTCGCTTCCAACTAAATGACCCCAGAACACTAAAAATTCCCGGCCAAAGAAATCACCCGAGAACACAAAAAATTCGCTTCCAACGAAATGACTCCAGAGCACAGAAAACAATGTAGCAATGAAATGACCAGAGAACACAAAAAATTCACTTTCAATGAAATCACCTGAGAACAAAAAAATTCACGTCCAACGAAATTACCCCAGAATAGAAAAAATTTGCTTCCCACGAAATCACCCCAGAGCACAAAAAATTCCCTTCCAATAAATCACCTGAGAACAAAAATATTCGCTTCCCACAAAATTACCCCAGAACGGAAAAAATTTCCTTCCATCGAAATCACTGCAGAACACAAAAAATTCGCTTCCAACGAAATGATTCCAGAGCACAGAAAACACGCTTCCAACGCAATCACCCCAGAGCAGAAAAAAATTCCTTCAAACGAAATGAGCCCAGAACACAAAAAATTCCCTTTCAACGAAATCACCCTAGAACCCAAAAAAAATTGCTTCCAATGAAATCACCCAAGAGCACAAAAAATTAGCTTCCAACGAAATGATTCCAGAGCACAGAAAACATGCTTCCAATGAAATGATGCCAGAACACTAAAAATTTCCTTTCAATGAAATCACACGAGAACACAAAAAATTCGCTTCCAAAGTAATTACCCCAGAAAACAAAAAATGCGCTTCCAACGAAATCACCCTAGAACACAAAAAATTCCCTTTAAATGAAATCACACGAGAACACAAAAAATTTGCTTCCAACGAAATCACGCCAGAGCACCAAAAATTCTCTTCCAACCAAGTGACTCCAGAGCACAGAAAACACGCTTCCAACAAAATGACCCCCTACTTCAAAAATTTGCTTCCATCGAAAAAACCGGAGAACACAAAAAATTCGATTCCAACAAAATTTCCACAGAACACAAAAAATTCGCTTCCAACGAAATCACCCCAGAACACAAAAAATTCGCTTCTAATGAAATGACTCCAGAGCACAGAAAACAGGCTTTCAAAGAAATGACCCCAGAGCACAAAAATTCCCTTTCAACGAAATCACCCGAGAACACAAAAAATTCACTTCCAACGAAATCACCACAGAGTACAAAAAATTCGCTACCAACGAAATGACTCCAGAGCACAGAAAACATGCTTCCAACGAAATGACACACTATTTCAAAATTTGCTTCCATCGAAAAGACCGGAGAACACAAAAAATTCTCTTCCAACGATATTACCCCAGAAGACAAAAAATTCTTTTCCAACGAAAACTCCTGAGAACACAAATATTCGCTTCCAAAGATATCATCCAAGAGCACAAAAAATTCGCTTCCAACGAAATCACCCAAGAACACAAAAATTCCCTTTCAACGAAATCACCCGAGAACACCAAAATATCGCTTCCAATGAAATCACCCGAGAGCACAAAAAAATTTGCTTCCAACGAAATGACTCTAGAGGACATAAAACAATGTAGCAATGAAATGACCTGAGAACACAAAAAATTCGCTTCCAAAGAAATCACCCTAGAACATAAAAATTGGCTTTCATCGAAATAACCACAGAAGACAAAAAATTCCCTTCTAACCAAATCACCCCAGAGCGCAAAAAATTCGCTTCCAACGAAATCACCCTAGAACATAAAAAATTCGCTTTCAACGAAATCACACGAGAATAGAAAAAATTCGCTTCCAACGAAATCACCCCAGAGCACAAAAAATTCGCTTGCAACGAAATATCCTGAGAACACAATTATTAGCTTCCAATCAAATCACCCCAGAGCACAAAAAATTCGCTTCCAACGAAATCACCACAGAACACAAAAAATTCGTTTCCAACGAAATGACTCCAGAGCACAGAAAACACGCTTCCAACGAAATGATACCATACTTCGAAAATTTGCTTCAATCGAAAAAACCGGAGAAAACAAAAAATTCTCTTCCAACGATATTACCCCAGAAGACAAAATATTCGCTTCCAAAGAAATCTCCTGAGAACACAAATATTCGATTCGAAAGATATCATCCCAGAGCACAAAAAAATTCCCGTTCAACGAAATCACCCGAGAACACAAAAAATTCACGTCCAACGAAATTACCACAGAACAGAAAAAATTTGCTTCCATCGAAATCACCCCAGAACACAATAAATTCACTTCCAACGAAATCACCGCAGAGCACAAAAAATTCGCTTCCATCGAAATGACTCCAGAGCACAGAAAACATGCTTCCAACTAAATGACCCCAGAACACTAAAAATTCGCGGCCAAAGAAATCTCCCGAGAACACAAAAAATTCGCTTCCAACGTAATTACCCCAGAACAAAAAAATTCGCTTCCAACGAAATCAACCTTGAACACAAAAAATTCCCTTTCAACGAAATCACCCGAGAACAAAAAAATTCGCTTCCAACAAAATCACCCCAGAGTACAAAAAATTCCCTTTCAACGAAATGACTCCAGAGCACAGAAAACACGATTCCAATGAAATGACCCCCTACTTCAAAAATTTCCTTCGATTGAAAAAACCAGAGAACACAAAAAATTCACTTCCATTGAAATCACCCCAGAACACAGAAAATTCACTTTCAACGAAATCACCCTAGAACACAAAAAATTCCCTTTCAATGAAATCACCCGAGAACACAAAATATTCGCTTCCAACACAATTACCCCAGAGCACAAAAAATTCCCTTCCAACGAAATGACTCCAGAGCACAGAAAACAGGCTTCCAACGAAATGACCCCAGAACACAAATAATTCCCTTAAACGAAATCACCCAAGAACCCAAAAAATTTGCTTCAAACGAAATCACCCAAGAGCACAAAAAATTAGTTTCCAACGAAATGAATCCAGAGCATAGAAAACACGCTTCCAATGAAATGATGCGAGAACACTAAAAATTTCCTTTCAATGAAATCACCCGAGAACACAAAAAATTCACTTCCAAAGTAATCACCCCAGATCACAAAAAATTCACTTCCAACGAAATCACCCTAGAACATAAAAAATTGGCTTCCATCGAAATAACCACAGAAGACAAAAAATTCCCTTCTAACCAAATCACCCCAGAGCACAAAAAATTCACTTCCAATGTAATCACCCTAGAACATAAAAAATTCGCTTTCAACGAAATCACCCGAGAATAGAAAAAATTCGCTTCCAAAGAAATCACCCGAGAATAGAAAAAATTCGCTTCCAACGAAATCACCCCAGAGCACAAAAAATTCACTGCCAAAGAAATAACTCCAGAGCACAGAGAACAAGCTTCCAATGAAATTACCCTCTACTTAAAAAATTTGCTTCCATCGAAAAACCGGAGAACACAAAAAATTTACTTCCAACGAAATTACCACAGAACACAAAAAATTCGATTCCAACGTAATTACCCCAGAAAACAAAAAATGCGCTTCCAACGAAATCACCCTAGAACACAAAAAATTCCCTTTAAATGAAATCACCCGAGAACACAAAAAATTTGCTTCCAACGAAATCACGCCAGAGCACCAAAAATTCTCTTCCAACCAAGTGACTCCAGAGCACAGAAAACATGCTTCCAACAAAATGACCCCCTACTTCAAAAATTTGCTTCCATCGAAAAAACCGGAGAACACAAAAAATTCACTTCCAACAAAATTTCCACAGACCACAAAAAATTCGCTTTCAACGAAATCACCCCAGAACACAAAAAATTCGCTTCGAACGAAATGACTCCAGAGCACAGAAAACAGGCTTCCAAAGAAATGACCCCAGAACACAAAAAATTCCCTTTCAACGAAATCACCCGAGAACACAAAAAATTCACTTCCAACGAAATCACCATAGAGTACAAAAAATTTGCTTCCAACGAAATGACTCCATAGCACAGAAAAAATGCTTCCAACGAAATGACACACTATTTCAAAATTTGCTTCCATCGAAAAGACCAGAGAACACAAAAAATTCTCTTCCAACGATATTACCCCAGAAGACAAAAAATTCTTTTCCAACGAAAACTCCTGAGAACACAAATATTCGTTTCCAAAGATATCATCCCAGAGCACAAAAAATTCGCTTCCAACGAATTGACCCTAGAACATAAAAAATTGGCTTCCATCGAAATAACCACAGAAGACAAAAAATTCCCTTCTAACCAAATCACCCCAGAGCACAAAATATTCACTTCCAACGTAATCACCCTAGAACATAAAAAATTCGCTTTCAACGAAATCACCCTAGAATAGAAAAAATTCGCTTCCAAAGAAATCACCCGAGAATAGAAAAAATTCGTTTCCAACGAAATCACCCCAGAGCACAAAAAATTCACTGCCAAAGAAATAACTCCAGAGCACAGAAAACACGCTTCCAACGAAATGACCCTCTACTTAAAAAATTTGCTTCCATCGAAAAACCGGAGAACACAAAAAATTTGCTTCCAACGAAATTACCACAGAACACAAAAAATTCGATTCCAACGTAATTATCCCAGAAAACAAAAAATGCGCTTCCAACGAAATCACCCTAGAACACAAAAAATTCACTTTAAATGAAATCACCCCAGAGCACAAAAAATTCGCTTCCAACGAAATCACCCTAGAACATAAAAAATTCGCTTTCAACGAAATCACCCGAGAATAAAAAAATTCGCTTCCAACGAAATGACTCCAGAGCACAGAAAACACGCTTCCAACGAAATGACCCTCTACTTAAAAAATTTGCTTCCATCGAAAAACCGGAGAACACAAAAAAATTGCTTCCAACGAAATTACCCCAGAACATAGAAATTCGCTTGCAACGAAATATCCTAAGAACACAAATATTAGCTTCCAATCAAATCACCCCAGAGCACAAAAAATTCGCTTCCAACGAAATTACCCCAGAACACAAAAAAAATTGCTTCCATGAAAACACCCCAGAACACAAAAAATTCGCTTCCACCGAAATGACTCTAGAGCACAGAAAACATACTTCCAACGAAATGACCCCCTGCTTCAAAAATTTGCTTCCATCGAAAAAACCGGAGAAAACAAAATATTCGCTTCCAACGAAATTACCCCGGAACACAATAAATTCGCTTCCAATGATACCTCCTGAGAACACAAATATTTGCTTCCAAAGAAATCATCCCAGAGCACAAAAAAATTCGCTTCCAACGAAATCACCCTGGAACACAAAAAATTCCATTTCAACCAAATCACCCGAGAACAGAAAAATTCACGTCCAACGAAATTACCACAGAACAGAAAAATTTTGCTTCCATCGAAATCACCCCTGAACACAATAAATTCGCTGCCAACGAAATCTCCCAGAACACAAAAAATTTGCTACCAACGAAATCACCCCAGATCACAAAATATTCGCTTCCTACAAAATGACTCCAGAGCACAGAAAACACGCTTCCAACTAAATGACCCCAGAACACTAAAAATTCGCGGCCAAAGAAATCACCCGAGAACACAAAAAGTTCGCTTCCAATGTAATTACCCGAGAACACAAAAAATTCGCTTCCAACGAAATCAACCTTGAACACAAAAAATTCCCTTTCAACGAAATCACCCGAGAACAAAAAAATTCGCTTCCAACGAAATCACCCCAGAGAACAAAAAATTCCCTTCCAACTAAATGACTCCAGAGCACAGAAAACACGATTCCAACGAAATGACCTGCTACTTCAAAAATTTGCTTCAATCGAAAAAACCGGAGAACACAAAAAATTCACTTCCATCGAAATCACCCCAGGACACAGAAAATTCACTTTCAACGAAATCACCCTAGAACACAAAAAATTCCTTTTCAATGAAATCACCCGAGAACACAAAATATTCGCTTCCAACGAAATCACCCCAGAGCACAAAAATTCCCTTCCAACGAAATGACTCCAGATCACAGAAAACACGCTTCCAACGAAATGACACCCTCCTTCAAAAATTTGCTTCCATCAATAAAACCAGAGAAAACAAAAAATTCACGTCCAACGAAATTACCACAGAACAGAAAAAATTTGCTTCCATAGAAATCACCACAGAACACAAAAAATTCTCTTCCAATGAAATCTCCTGAGAACACAAATAGTCGCTTCTAAAGAAATCATCCCAGAGACCAAACAAGTTCGCTTACAACGAAATCACCCCAGAGCGCAAAAAATTCCCTTCCAACGAAATGACTCCAAAGCACAGAAACCACGATTATAACGAAATGACCCCCTACTTCAAAAATTTGCTTACATGGAAAAAACTGGAGAACACAAAAAATTCACTTCCATCGAAGTCACCCCAGAACACAGAAAATTCTCTTCCAACGAAATCACCCTCGAAAACAAAAACTTCCCTTTCAACGAAATCACCCGAGAACACAAAAAATTTGCTTCAAACGAAATGACCCCTGAACACAAGAAATTCGCTTCCAACGAAATCACCCCAAAGCACATAAAATAGCTTCCAACGAAATGTCCCCATACTTCAAAAATTTGCTTCCATCGAAATCACCTGAGAACACAAAAGAATTCACTTCCAACTAAATTAACCCAGATCACAAAACATTCGCTTCCAACGAAATCACCCCTGAAAACAAAAAATTTCGCTTCCAACGGTATGACCCCCTACTTCAAAAATTTGCTTCCATCAAAAAAACCAGAGAACACAAAAAAATTTGCTTCCAACGAAATTACCCCAGAACACAGAAAATTCGCTTCCAACAAAATCTCCTGAGGACACAAATATTCGCTTCCAAAGAAATCACCCCAGAGCACAAAAAATCCGCATCCAATGAAATCACCCTAAAGCAAAAAAAAATTCACTTTCAACGAAATCACCTGAGACCAAAAAAATTCACGTCCAACGAAATTACCCCAGAATAGAAAAAATTTACTTCCAACCAAATCAACCCAGAGCACAAAAAATTCCCTTCCAACAAAATCACCCGAGAACAAAAATATTGGCTTCTAAAGAAATTACCCCAGAACGGAAAAAAATTGCTTCCAACGAAATCACCCCAGAGCACAAAAAATTCCCTTCTAATAAATCACCTGAGAACAAAAATATTGGCTTCCCACAAAATTACCCCAGAAAGGAAAAAATTTCCTTCCATCGAAATCACCGCAGAACACAAAAAATTCGCTTCCAACGAAATGACTCCAGAGCACAGAAAACACGCTTCCAACGAAATCACCCCAGAACACAAAAAATTTGCTTCCAACGAAATAAACACAGAACACAAAAAATTCGCTTCCAACGAAATCACCATAGAACACAAAACATTCCCTTTCAACGAAATCACCCAAGAACACAAAAAATTCACTTCCAACGAAATGACTCCAGAGCACAGAAAACACACTTCGAACGAAATGATACCATACTTCAAAAATTTGCTTCCATCGAAATCACCCGAGAACACAAAAAATTCGCTTCCAACGAAATTTCCCCAGAACACAAAAACTTTGCCTGCAACGAAATCACCCCAGAACACAAAAAATTCGCTTCCAACCAAATGACTCCAGAGCACAGAAAACAGGCTTCCAACAAAATGACCACAGAACACAAAAAATTCCCTTTTAACAAAATCACCCGAGAAAACAAAAAATTCGCTTCCAACGAAATGACTCCAGAGCACAGAAAACACGCTGCCAACGAAATGACCCCCTACTTCAAATATTTGCTTCCATTGAAAAAACCAGAGAACACAAAAAATTCGCTTCCAATGAAATTACCTTAGAACACAAAAAATTCGCTTCCAACGAAATCGCCCCAGAACACAAAAAAATCGCTTCCAACGAAATCACCCCCAAGCACCAAAAATTTGCTTCCAACGAAATGACTCCAGAGCACAGAAAACGAGCTTCCAACGAAATGACCTCATATTTCAAAAATTTGCTTCCATTGAAATCACCGGAGAACACAAAAAATTTGCTTTCAACGAAATTACCCCAGAACACAAAATATTCGCTTCCAACGAAATCTCCTGAGAACACAAATATTCGCTTCGAAAGAAATCATCCCAGAGCACAAAAATATTCGCTTCCAAGGAAATTACCCTAGAACACTAATAATTCCCTTTCAAAGAAATCACACGAGAACACAAAAAATTCACCTCCAACGAAATTACCAGAGAACAGAAAAAGTTTGCTTCCATCTAAATCACGGCAGAACAGCAAAACTTCGCTTACAACGAAATCACCCAGGAACACAAAAAATTCGCTCCAACGAAATGACTCCAGAGCACAGGTAACCCGCTTCGAACGAAATGATACCATACTTCAAAAATTTGCTTCCATCGAAATCACCTGAAAACACAAAAAATTCGCTTTCAACAAAATTACCCCCGAACACAAAAATTCGCTTCCATCGAAATCACCACAGAACACAAAAAATTCGCTTCCAACCAAATCACCCTAGAACACAAAAAATTCCCTTTCAACGAAATCACACTAGAACACAAAAAATTCGCTTCCAACGAAATCAGCCCAAAGCACAAAAAATTCCCTTCCAACGAAATTACTCCAGAGCACAGAAAACAAGCTTCCAATGAAATGACCACCTACTTCAAAAATTTGCTTCCATCGATAAAACCGGAGAACACAAAAAATTCGCTTGCAACGAAATTGTCTGAGAACACAAATATTCGCTTCCAACAAAATGACTCCAGAGCACAGAAAACACGCTTCGAACGAAATGATACCATACTTCAAAAATTGGCTTCAATCGAAAAAACTGGAGAAAACAAAAAATTCTCTTCCAACGATATTACCCCAGAAGAGAAAATATTTGCTTCCAACGAAATCTCCTGAGAACACAAATATTCGCTTCAAAAGAAATCATCACAGAGCACAAAAAAATTAGCTTCCAACGAAATCACTCTAGAACACAATAAATTCGCTTCCAACGAAATCACCCTAGAACAGAAAAACTCCCTTTAAATGAAATCACCCTAGAACACAAAAAATTCGCTCCAACGAAATGACTGCAGAGCACAGAAAACACGCTTCGAACGAATTGATACCATACTTCAAAAATTTGCTTCCATCGAAATGACCCGAGAACAAAAAAATTTGCTTCCAACGAAATTACCCCAGAACACAAAAAATTCACTTCCAACGAAATCATCCAGAACACAAAAAATTTGCTTCCAACGAAATCACCCCAGAGCACAAAAAATTCGCTTCCATCGAAATGACTCCAGAGCACAGAAAACATGCTCCAACTAAATGACCCCAGAACACTAAAAATTCGCGGCCAAAAAATCACCCGAGAACACAAAAAATTCGCTTCCATCGAAATGACTCCAGAGCACAGAAAACACGCTTCCAACTAAAGGACCCCAGAACACTAAAAATTCGCAGCCAAAGAAATGACCACAGAACACAAAACATTCCCTTTCAACGAAATCACCCGAGAACACAAAAATTCACTTCCAACGAAATCACCACAGAGTACCAAAAATTTGCTTCCAACAAAATGACTCCAGAATACAGAAAACATGCTTCGAACGAAATGACACACTATTTCAAAATTTGCTTCCATCGAAAAGACCGGAGAACAGAAAAAATTCTCTTCCAACGATATTACCCCAGAAGACAAAAAATTCTTTTCCAACGAAAACTCCTGAGAACACAAATATTCGCTTCCAAAGATATCATCCCAGAGCACAAAAAATTCCGTTTCAACGAAATAACCCGAGAACACAAAAATATCGCTTCCAATGAAATCACCCGAGAGCACAAAAAATTCGCTTCCAACGAAATGACTCCAGAGCACAGAAAACAATTTACCAATGAAATGACCCGAGAACATAAAAAATTCGCTTCCAAAGAAATCACCCTAGAACATAAAAAATTGGCTTCCATTAAAATAACCACAGAAGACAAAAAATCACCTTCCAATAAATCACCTGAGAACAAAAAAATTCACGTCCAACGAAATTACCCCAGAATAGGAAAAATTTGCTTCCAAAGAAATCACCCCAGAGCACAAAAAATTCCCTTCCAATAAATCACCTGAGAACAAAAATATTGGCTTCCCACAAAATTACCCCAGAACGGAAAAAAATTCCTTCCATCGAAATCACCGCAGAACACAAAAAATTCGCTTCCAATGAAAAGACTCCAGAGCACAGAAAACACGCTTCCAACGAAATCACCCCAGAACACAAAAAATTTGCTTCCAATGAAATCAACCCAGAACACAAAAAATTTGCTTCCAAAGAAATGACTCCAGAGCACAGAAAACACGCTTCCAAAGAAATGACCCCAGAACACAAAAAATTCCCTTTCAACGAAATCAATCACCACAGAACACAAAAAATTTGCTTCCAAAGAAATTACCCCAGAACACAAAATATTCGCTTCCAATGAAATCACCCCAGATCTCAAAAACTTCATTTCCAAAGAAATCACACCAGAACAGAGAAAAATTCGCTTCTAACAAAATGACTCCAAAAGACATAAAACCCGCTTCCAAGAATATTACCCCAGAAAACAAAAAATTCACTTTCAACTATATCACCCCAGAACACAAAAAATTCGCTTCCAACAATATCACCCCAGGAACACAAAAAATTTGCTTCCAACGAAATTTCCTGAGAACACAAATATTCGCTTCCAAAGTAATCACCCCAGACCACAGAAAACACGCTTCCAACGAAATCACCACAGAACACCAAAAATTCGCTTCTAACGAAATCACCCCAGAACACAAAAAATTCGCTTCCAAAGAAATGAATCCAGAGCACAGAAAACACGCTTCCAACGAAATGACACCAGAACACTAAAAACTCCCTTTCAACGAAATCACCCTAGAACACAAAAAATTCGCTTCCAACGTAATTACCCCAGAAAACAAAAAATTCGCTTCCAAAGAAATCACACCAAAGCACCAAAAATTCCATTCCAATGAAGTGACTCCAGAGCACAGAAAACACGCTTCCAACGAAATGACCCCCTACTTCAAAAATTTGCTTTCATCGAAAAAAACGGAGAACACAAAAAATTCGCTTCCAACGAAATTACCCCAGAACACAAAAAAATTCGCTTGCAATGAAATCTTCTGAGAACATGAATATTCGCTTCCAACGAAATCACCCAAGAACACAAAAAATTCGCTTCCAACGAAATGACTCTAGAGCACAGAAAACACGCTTCCAACGAAATGATCCCATACTTCAAAAATTTGCTTCCATCGAAAACACCCGAGAACACAAAAAATTCGCTTCCAACGAAATTACCCCAGAACATAAAAAATTTGCTTTCATGGAAATCACCCAAGAACACAAAAAATTGGCTTCCAACGATATCACCCGAGAACACAAAATATTCGCTTCCAACGAAATTGCCCCAGAGCACAAAAAATTAACTTCCAATGAAATGACTTCAGAGCACAGGAAACACGCTTCCAACAAAATGGCCCCCTACTTCAAAAATTTGCTTCCATCAAAATCACCCTAGAACACAAAAAATTTGCTTCCAACGAAATTACCCAAGAACACAAAAAATTAGTTTCCAACGAAATATCCTGAGAACACAAATATTCGCTTCCAAAGAAATCATCCCAGAGCACAAAAAAATTCACTTCCTCGAAATCACCCTGGAACACAAAAAATTCGCTTCCAACAAAATGACTCCAGAGCACGGAAAACAAGCTTCGAACAAAATGATACCATACTTCAAAAATTTGCTTCCATCGAAATCAACCGAGAACACAAAAAATTCGCTTCCAACGAAATGACTCCTGAGCATAGAAAACACGCTACCAACGAAATGACCCCAGAACACAAAAAATGCGCTTCCATCAAAATCACCCTAGAACACAAATAGTTTGTTTCCAAAGAAATCATACCAGACCACAAAAAATTCGCTACCAACGAAATCACCCCAGATCACAAAATCTTCATTTCCAACGAAATCACACCAGAACAGAGAAAAATTCGCTTTTAGCGAAATGGCTCCAAAGGACATAAAACACGCTTCCAACAAAATTACCCCATATCACAAAAGATTCCCTTCCAATGAAATCACCCCAGAACACACACACAAAAAAATTCGCTTCCAATGAAATTACCCCAGAACGCAAAACATTCTCTTATAACAAAAACATTCCAGAGCAAAAAAATGCGTTTCCAACAAAATCACACCAGAACAGAGAAAAATTCGCTTCCAATGAAATGACTACAAAGGACATAAAACCCTCTTCCAACAAAATTACCCCAGAACGCCAAAAATTCGCTCCCACGGAAATCTCCCCAGAACACAAAAAAATCGCTTCGATAGAAATCAACCCAGAACACAAAAAATTCGCTTCCATCAAAATGACTCCAGAGCACAGGAAACACGCTTCCAAATAAATCACCCCCTACTTCAAAAAATTCGCTAACAACGATATCATCCCAGACCACAAAAAATTCGCTTCCTTCGAAATCACCCGAGATCACAAAAAATTCGTTTCCAATGAAATCACCCCAGAGCACAGAAAACACGCTTCAAACGTAATCACCCCATACTTCAAAAAATTCGCTAACAACGAAATAAACCCAGACCACAAAAAATTCGCTTCCAACGAAATTACCCCAGAAAACAAAAAATTCACTTCCATCGAAATCACCCGAGGAACACAAAATATTCGCTTCCAACAAAATCACCCCAGAGCACAAAAAATTCGTTTTCAACGAAAACACCCTAGAACTCAAAAAATTTGCTTCCAACGAAATCACCCGAGAATGCAAAAAATTTGCTTCCAAACAAATTACCCCAGAACACAAAAATTTGCTTCCAACGAAATCACCACAGAGGACAAAAACTTCGTTTCCAAAGAAATCACACCAGAACAGAGAAAAATTCGCTTCTAACGAAATGACTCCAAAGAACATAACACCTGCTTCCAGAGATATTACCCCAGAACACAAAGAATTCACTTCCAACGAAATCACCCCACAACACAAAAAAAATCGCTTCGATCGAAATCAACCCAGAACATAAAAAGTTCGCTTCCAACAAAATTACCCCGATCACAAAAACATCATTTCCAACAAAATCAACAAAGATCACAAAAAATTTGCTTCCATCGAAATCACCCGAGATCACAAAAAATTAGCTTACAAAGAAATCACCCGAGAACACAAAAAATTAGCTTCCAATGAAATTACCCAAGAACGCAAAAAATTCGCTTCAAAGGAAATCACCCCAGAGCACAAAAAAATTCGTTTCCAACGAAATCACCGCAGATCACAAAAATTTCATTTCCAACGAAATCACACCAGAACAGAGAAAAATTTGCTTCTAACGAAATTACTCCAAAGGACAAAAAACCTGCTTCCTACGAAATTACGCCAGAACACAAAAAAATGTGAGTCCACTGAAATCATCCCAGAACACAAAAAATTCACTTCCAACAAAATCAACCCAGAACACAAAAAATTCGCGTCCATCGAAATAACCAGAGAACACAAAAAATTCGCTTCCAACGAAACCACCCCAGAGCAGAAAAAAATCGCTTCCAACAAAATTACCCCAGAACAGATAAAATTTTCTTCCAATGAAATCATCCCAGAGGACAAGAAATTCTTTCCAAAGAAATCACACCAGAACACAAAAAATTCGCTTCCAACCAAATCAACCCAGATCTCAAAAACTTCTTTTCCAAAGAAATCAAACCAAAACAGAGAAAATTCGCTTCTAACAAAATGACTCCAAAGGACATAAAACCTGCTTCCAAGGATATTACCCCAGAACACAAAAAATTCGCTTCCAACGAAATCACCCCAGAACACAAAAAATCCGCTTCCAACAATATCACCCCAGAACACAAAAAATTCGCTTCCAACGAAATCTCCTGAGAACACAAATATTCGCTTCCAAAGTAATCACTCCAGACCACAGAAACACGCTTCCAACGAAATCACCCCAGACCACCAAAAATTCGCTTCCAACGAAATCACCCCAGAAGACAAAAAATTCGCTTCCAACGAAATTGCCCCAGAACACAAAAAATTTGCTTCCAACGAAATCACCCCAGAACACAAATATTTCGCTTCCAAGGAAATGACTCCAGAGCACAGAAAACACGCTTGCAATGAAATGACCCCCTGCTTCAAAAATTTGCTTCATTGGAAAAAAACGGAGAAAACAAAAAATTCCCTTCAAAGGAAATTACCCCAGAACACAAAAAAATTCGCTTTCAACGCAATGACTCCAGAGCACAGAAAACACGCTCCAAACGAAATGATCCCAATCTTCAAAAATTTGCTTCCATCGAAATCACCCGAAAACACACAAAATTCGCTTCCTACGAAATTACGCCAGAACACAAAATATTCGCTTGCAACGAAATCTTCTGAGAACACATATATTCGCTTCCAACGAAATCACCCAAGAAGACAAAAAATTCGCTTCCAACATAATGACTCGAGAGAAGAGAAACCACGCTTCCAACGAAATGACCCCATATTTCAAAAATTTGGTTCCATCGAAATCACCCGAGAACACAAAAAATTCGCTTCCAACGAATTTACCCAAGAACACAAAAAATTTGCTTCCAACGAAATCTCTGAAAACACAAATATTTGCTTCCACAGAAATCATCCCAGAGCACAAAAAAATTCGCTTCCACCGAAATCACCCTGGAACACAAAAAAATCCCTTTCATCGAAAACACCCGAAAACACAAAAAATTCACGTCCAACGAAATTACCACAGAACAGAAAAAATTTGCTTCCATCGAAATCACCCCTGAACACAAAAAATTCGCTTCCAACGGAATCACCCTAGAACACAAAACATTTCCTTTCAACAAAATCACCCGAGAACACAAAAAATTCACGTCCAACGAAATCACCACAGAGAACAAAAAATTCGCTTCCAATGAAATGACTCCAGAGCACAGAAAACACGCTTCCAACGAAGTGTCCACCTACTTCAAAAATTTGCTACCATCGAAAAAACCGGAGAACAGAAAAAATTCGCTTCCAATGAAATTACCTTAGAACACAAAAAATTCGCTTCCAAAGAAATCACCCCAGAAAACAAAAAAAATTGCTTCCAATGATATGACTCCAGAGCACAGAAAACAGGCTTCCAACGAAATGACCCCATATTTCAAAAATTTGCTTCCATTGAAATCACCCGAGAACACAAAAAATTCGCTTTCAACGAAATTACCCCAGAACACAAAATATTCGCTTCCAACGAAATTTCCTGAGAACACAAATATTCGCTTCGAAAGAAATCATCCCAGAGCACAAAAAAATTCGCTTCCAACGAAATCACCCTAGAACACAAATAATTCCCTTTCAAAGAAATCACCCGAGAACACAAAAAATTCGCTTCCAACGAAATCAACCCAGAGCACAAAAAATTCGCTTCCAACGAAATGACTCCAGAGCACCGAAAACAAGCTTCCAACGAAATGACCTCCTACTTCAAAAATTTACTTCCATCGAAAAAACCGGAGAACAGAAAAAATTCGATTGCAACGAAATCTTCTGAGAACACAAATTCTCGCTTCCAACGAAATCTCCCCAGAACACAAAAAATTCGCTTCCAACGAAATGACTCCAGAGCACAGAAAACACGCTTCGAACAAATGATACCATACTTCAAAAATTTGTTTCCATTGAAATCACCCGAGAACACAAAATATTCACTTCCAACAAAATCACCCCAGAACACAAAAAATTCGCTTCCAATGAAATTACCCCAGAACACAAAAAATTCGCTTGCAAGGAAATCTTCTGAGAACACAAATATTTGCTTCCAAAGAAATCATCCCAGAGCACAAAAAAATTCGCTTCCAAAAAAATCACCCTAGAACACAAAAAATTCACGTACAACGAAATTACCCCAGAACACAAGAAAATCGCTTCCAACGAAATTACCCGAGAACACAAAAATTGCGCTTCCAACAAAATCACCCCAGAGCACAAAAAATTCGATTCCAACGAAATGACTCCAGAGCACAGAAAACACGCTTTCAAGGAAATGATCCAATACTTCAAAAATTGGCTTCCATCGAAATCACCCGAGAACACAAAAAATTCACTTCCAACGAAATTATCCCTGAACACAAAAAATGCGCCTCCAACGAAATCACCCCAGAGCACAAAAAATTTGCTTCCAACGAAGTGACTCCAGAGCACAGAAAACACCCTTCCAATGAAATGATACCATACTTCAAAAATTTGTTCCATCGAAATAACCCGAGAACACAAAAAATTCGCTTCCAACGAAATGACTCCAGAGCACAGAAAACACGTTTCCAACGAAATGACCCTAGAACACAAAAAATTCCCTTTTAACGAAATCTCCCGAGAACACAAAAAATTCGCTTCCAACGAAATCACCCCAGAGCAACAAAAATTCCCTTCCAACGAAGTGACTCCAGAGCACAGAAAAAAAGCTTCTAACGAAATGACCCCCTACATCAAAAATTTGCTTCCATCGAAAAAACCTGAGAACACAAAAAATTCGCTTTCAACAACATTACCCCAGAACACAAAAAAATTCGCTTGCAACGAAATCTTCTCAGAACACGAATATTCGCTTCCAGGAAGTCACCCAAGAACACAAAAAATTCGCTTCCAACAAAATGACTCCAGAGCACAGAAAACACGCTTCGAACGAAATGATACCATATTTCAAAAATTTGTTTCCATTGAAATCACCCGAGAACACAAAATATTCGCTTCCAACGAAATCACCCCAGAACACAAAAAATTCGCTTGCAAGGAAATCTTCTGAGAAAACAAATATTCGCTTCCAAAGAAATCATCCCAGAGCACAAAAAATTCGCTTCCAAAAAAATCACCCTAGAACACAAAAAATTCACGTCCAACGAAATTACCCCAGAACACAAGAAAATCGCTTCCAACAAAATTACCCGAGAACACAAAAATTTCGCTTCCAACAAAATCACCCCAGAGCACAAAAAATTCGATTCCAACGAAATGACTCCAGAGCACAGAAAACACGCTTTCAAGGAAATGATCCAATACTTCAAAAATTGGCTTCCATCGAAATCACCCGAGAACACAAAAAATTCACTTCCAACGAAATTATCCCTGAAAACAAAAAATGCGCCTCCAACGAAATCACCCCAGAGCACAAAAAATTTGCTTCCAACGAAGTGACTCCAGAGTAGAGAAAACACGCTTCCAACGAAATGATTCCCTACTTCAAAAATTTGCTTCCATCGAAAAATCCTGAGAACACAAAAATTTCTATTCCAACGATATTACCCCAGAAAAAAAAAATTCGCTTCCAAAGAAATGCCTCTAGAGCACAGAATACACTCTTCCAACGAAATGACCCCATATTTCAAAAATTTGCTTCCATTGAAATAATATAAGAACACAGAAAATTCTCTTCCAAAGATATTACACAAGAAGACAAAAAATTGTTTTCCCACGAAATCACCCGAGAACACAAAAAATTCGCTTCCAACGAAATCACCCTAGAACACAAAAAATTCTCTTTAAAAGAAATCACCCGAGAACACAAAAAATGTGCTTCTAATGAAATCACGCCTGAGCACCCAAAATTCCCTTCCAACGAAGTGACTCCAGAGCACAGAAAACACGCTTCCAACGAAATGACCCCCTACTTCAAAAATTTGCTTCCATCGAAGAAAAAGGAGAACACAAAAAATTCTCTTCCAACGATATTACCCCAGAAGAAAAAATTCTTTTCCAACGAAATCTCCTGAGAACACAAATATTCGCTTCCAAAGATATCATCCCAGAGCACAAAAAATTCGCTTCCAACGAAATCACCCTAAAACATAAAAAATTTGCTTCCATCGAAATCACCACAGAAGACAAAAATTTCGCTTCCAACAAAATCACCCCATAGCACAAAAAATTGTCTTCCAACGAAATGACTCCAGAGCACAGAAAACACGCTTCCAAGGAAATGATCCCATACTTCAAAAATTGGCTTCCATCGAAATCACCCAAGAACACAAAAAATTCACTTCCAACGAAATTATCCCAGAACACAAAAAATGCGCTTCCAACGAAATCACCCCAGAGCACAAAAAAATTCGCTTCCATCGAAATGACTACAGAGCACAGAAAACACGCTTCCAACGAAATAACTCCCTACTTCAAAAATTTGCTTCCATCGAAAAATCCTGAGAGCACAAAAATTTCTATTCCAACGAAATTACACCAGAACACAAAAAATTCGATTCCAACAAAATCACCCTCGAACACAAAAAATTCCCTTTCAACGAAATCACCCGAGAATAAAAAAATTCGCCTACAACATAATCAACCCAGAGCACAAAATATTCGATTCCGACAAAATGACTCCAGAGCACAGAAAATACGCATCCAATGAAATGACCCCAGAACACCAAAAATTCGCTTCCAAAGAAATGACTCCAGAGCATAGAAAACACCCTAGAACATAAAAAAATCGCTTCCATCGAAATCACCACAGAGACAAAAAATTCGCTTCCAACCAAATCACCCCAGAGCACAATAAATTCGCTTTCAACAAAATCACCCCAAAGCAGAAAAAATTTGCTTCCAAAAAAATGACCGTATACTTCAAAAATTTGCTTCCATTGAAATCACATGAGAACACAAACAATTCGCGTCCAAACCAATTACCCCAGACCACAAAAAAGTCGCTTGCAACGAAATCTTCTGAGAACACAAATATTTGCTTCCATCGAACTCACCCCAGAACACAAAAAATTCGCTTCAAAAGAAATGACTCCAGAGCACAGAAAACACACTTCCAACGAAATGATCCCATACTTCAAAAATTTCCTACAATCGAAATCAGCCCAGAACACAAAAAATTCCCTTCTAACGAAGTTACCCCAGAACACAAAAAATTTGCTTCCAACGAAATGACTCCAGAGCACAAAAACACGCTTCCAAGGCAATGACCCCCTATTTCAAAAATTTGCTTCTATCGAAATACCAGAGAACACAAAAAATTCTCTTCCAACGAGATTACCCCAGAAGACAAAAAATTCTTTTCCAACGAAATCTCCTGAGAACAAAAATATTCGCTTCCAAAGATATCATCCCAGAGCACAAAAAATTCGCTTCCAACGAAAGCACCCTTGAACACAAAAATTCCCTTTCAACGAAATCACCCGAGAACAAAAAAAATTCGCTTCCAACGAAATCACCCCATAACACAAATAATTCGCTTGCAACGAAATCTCCTGAGAACACAAATATTCGCTTCCAACGAAATTACCCCAGAACACAAAAAATTCGCTTCCAACGAAATCACCGCAGAACACAAAAAATTCCCTTGCAAGGAAATCTCCTGAGAACACAAATATTCGCTTCCAACGAAATCACCCCGGAGCACCAAAAAATTCGCTTCCAATGAAATGACTCCAGAGCACACAAAACACGCTTCCAATGAAATGAGCACAGAACACAAAAAATTCCCTTCCAACGAAATCACCCTAGAATATAAAACACTCGCTTCCTTCGAAATCACCACAGAAGACAAAAAATTCGCTTCCAACCAAATCACCCAATTGCACAGAAAATTTGCTTCCAACGAAATTACCCCAGAATACAAAAAATTCGCTTGCAACGAAATCTTCCGAAAAAACATATATTCGCTTCCAACGAAATCAACACAGAACACAAAAAATTCGTTTCCAACGAAGTGACTCCAGAGCACAGAAAACACGCTTCCAAAGAAATGACCCGATATTTCAAAAATTTGCTTCCATCGAAATCACCCGAGAACACAAAAAATTCGCTTCGAACGAAATGACTCCAGAGCACAGAAAACACGCTTCCAACGAAATGACCCCATATTTCAAAAATTTGCTTCCATCGAAATCACCCAAGAACACAAAAAATTCGCTTCCAACGAAATTACCGAAGAACACAAACAATTCACTTCCAACGAAATCTCCTGATAACACAAATATTCGCTTCCAAAGAAATCATTCCAGAGCACAAAAAATCCGCTTCCAACAAAATCACCCTAGAACACAAAAAATTCCCTTTCAGTGAAATCACCCGAGAACACAAAAAATTCACGTCCAACGAAATTACCACAAACAGAAAAAATTTGCTTCCATCGAAATCACCCCAGAACACAAAAAATTAGCTTTAAACGAAATCAACTGAGAATACAAAAAATTCGCTTCAAACGGAATCACCACAGAGCACAAAATATTCGCTTCCAATGAAATGACTCCAAAGCACAGAAAACACGCTTCCAAAGAAAGGACCCCAGAACACAAAAAATTCGCTTCCAATGAAATCACCCTAGAACATAAAAAATTCGCTTTCAACGAAATCACCCGAGAACACAAAAAAAATTCGCTTCCAACGAAATGACTCCAGAGCACAGAAAACACGCTTCCAATGAAATGACCCCAGAACACAAAAAATTCCCTTCCAAGAAAATCACCCTAGAACATAAAACCTTCCCTTCCTTCGAAATCACAACAGAAGACAAAAAATGCGCTTCCAACCAAATCACCCAAGAGCACAAAAAATTCGCTTCCAACGAAATCACCCTAAAACACAAAAAATTCACTTGCAACGAAATCTCCTGAGAACACAAATATTCGCTTCCAACGAAATCACCCCAGAGCACAAAAAATTCGCTTCCAACAAAATGACTCCAGAGCACAGAAAACACGCTTCCAATGAAAAGACCCCCTACTTCAAAAATTTGCTTCCATTGAAAAAACTGGAGAACACAAAAAATATTCTTCCAAAGATATTACCCCTGAAGACAAAAAATTCTTTTCCAACGAAATCTCCTGAGAACACAAATATTCGCTTCCAAAGATATCATTCCAGAGCACAAAAAATTCGCTTCCAACAAAATTACCCTAGAACACAAAAAATTCCCTTTCAAAGAAATCTCCCGAGAACACAAAAAATTCACGTCCAACGAAATTAACCCAGAACACAAAAAATTCGCTTGCAACAAAATCTTCTGAGAACACTTATATTCACTTCCAACCAAATCACCACAGAACACAAAAAATTCGCTTCCAAAGAAATGACTCCAGAGCACAGAAAACACGCTTCCAACGAAATGACCCCCTACTTCAAAAATTTGCTTCCATCGAAAACACCGGAGAACACAAAAAATTCTCTTCCAACGATATTACCCCAGAAGACAAAAAATTCTTTTCCAACGAAATCTCCTGAGAACACAAATATTCGCTTCCAAAGATATCATCCCAGAGCACAAAAAATTCGCTTCCAACGAAATCACCCTAGAACACAAAAAATTCGCTTTCAACGAAATCTCCTGAGAACACATATATTCGCTTCCAACGAAATCACCCCAGAGCACAAAAAATTCGCTTCCAACAAAATGACTCTACAGCACAGAAAACACGCTTCCAACGAAATGACCCCCTATTTCAAAAATTTGCTTCCATCAAAAAAACCGGAGAACACAAAAAATATCTTCCAACAATATTACCCCAGAAGACAAAAAATTCTTTTCCAACGAAATCTCCTGAGAACACAAATATTCGCTTCCAAAGATATCATCACAGAGTAGAAAAAAATCGCTTCCAACGAAATCACCCTAGAACACAAAAATTCCCTTTCAACGAAATCCCCCGAGAACACAAAAAATTCGCCTCCAACGAAATCACCCTAAAACATAAAAAATTTGCTTCCATCGAAATCACCACAGAAGACAAAAAATTCGCTTCCAACGAAATCACCCTAGAAAACAAAAAATTTGCTTTCAACGAAATCTCCTGAGAAAACTAAAAGTTCACTTCCAACAAAATTACCACAGAACAGAAAAAATTTGCTTCCATTGAAATCACCCCAGAACACAAAAAATTCGCTTCCAAAGCAATCACGCTAGAATACAAAAAATGAGCTATAAACGAAATCACCTGAGAACACAAAAAATTCGCTTCCAACAAAATCACCACAGAGCACAAAATATTCGCTTCCAATGAAATGACTCCAAAGCAAAGAAAACATGCTTCCAATGAAAGGAACCCAGAACACAAAAAATTCGCTTCGAATGAAGTTACCCCATAACACAAAAATTCGCTTCCAACGAAATCACCCCAGAACACAAAAAATTCGCTTCCAAAGAAATGACTCCAGAGCACAGAAAACACGCTTCCAACGCAATGAACCCCTACTTCAAAAAATTGCTTCCATGGAAATACCGGAAAACACAAAAAATTTTCTTCTAACGATATTACCCCAGAAGACAAAAAATTCTATTCCAACGAAATCTCCTGAGAACACAAATATTCGCTTAGAAACGAAATCACAATAAAACAGAAAAATACCCTTTCAATGAAATCACCCAAAAACACAAAAAATTCGCTTCCAACGAAATCACCGCAGAACACAAAAAATTCTCTCGCAACGAAATCTCCTGAGAACACAAATATTCGCTTCCAACGAAATCACCCCAGAGCACAAAAAAATTTGCTTCCAATGAAATGACTCCAGAGCACACAAAACACGCTTCCAATGAACTGACGCCAGAACACAAAAAATTCCCTTCCAACAAAATCACCCTAGAATATAAAACACTCGCTGCCTTCGAAATCACCACAGAAGACAAAAAATTCGCTTCAAACCAAATCACCCAAGAGCAAAAAAAATTCCCTTCCAACGAAATCACCCTAGAACATAAAAAAATCGATTTCCACGAAATCACCGAGAACACAAAAAATTTGCTTCCAATGAAATTACCCCAGAATACAAAAAATTCGCTTGCAATGAAATCTTCCGAAAAACACATATATTCGCTTCCAACGAAATCAACTCAGAACACAAAAAATTCTCTTCCAACGAAGTGACTCCAGAGCACAGAAAACACGCTTCCAAAGAAATCACCCGATATTTCAAAAATTTGCTTCCATCGAAATCACCCGAGAACACAAAAAATTCGCTTCCAATGAAATGACTCCAGAGCAAAGAAAACACGCTTCCAACGAAATGACCCGATATTTCAAAAATTTGCTTCCATCGAAATCACCCAAGAACACAAAAAATTCGCTTCCAACGAAATTACCCCAGAACACAAAAAATTCTTTTGCAACGAAATCTCCTGAGAACACAAATATTCGCTTCCAAAGAAATCATCCCAGGGCACAAAAAAATTCGCTTCCAACAAAATCACCCTAGAACACAAAAAATTCCCTTTCAACGAAATCAGCCGAAAACACAAAAAATTCACGTTCAACGAAATTACTACAGAACAGAAAAAATTTGCTTCTATTGAAATCACCCCACAACACAAAAAATTCGCTTCCAACGCAATCACCACAGAGCACAAAATATTCGCTTCCAATGAAATGACTCCAAAGCACAGAAAACACGCTTCCAATGAAAGGACCCCAGAACACAAAAAATTCGCTTCCAATGTAATCACCCTATTACATAAAAAATTCGCTTTCAATGAATTGACTCCAGAGCACAGAAAGCACGCTTCCAATGAAATGACCCCAGAACACAAAAAATTCCCTTCCAAGAAAACCACCCTAGAACATAAAACACTCGCTTCCTTCGAAATCACCACAGAAGACAAACAATGCGCTTCCAACCAAATCACCCAAGAGCACAAAAATTCGCTTCCAACGAAATCACCCTAGAACACAAAAAATTCGCTTGCAACGAAATCTCCTGAGAACACAAATATTCGCTTCCAACGAAATCACCCCAGAACACAAAATATTCGCTTCCAACGAAATGACTCCAGAGCACAGAAAACACGCTTCCAACGAAATGACCCCCTACTTCAAAAATTTGCTCCCATCAAAAACACCGGAGAACACAAAAAAATCTCTTCCAAAGACATTACCCCAGAGGACAAAAAAATTCTTTTCCAACGAAATCTCCTGAGAACACAAATATTCGCTTCCAAAGATATCATCTCAGAGTAGAAAAAAATCGCTTCCAAGGAAATCACCCTAGAACACAAAAATTCCCTTTCAACGAAATCCCCCGAGAACACAAAAAATTTGCTTCCGAAGATGTGACTCCAGAGCACAGAAAGCATGCTTCCAATGAAATGACCCCTGAACACAAAAAATTCGCCTCCAACGAAATCACCCTAAAACATAAAAAATGCGCTTCCATCGAAATCACCACAGAAGACAAAAAATTCGCTTCCAAACAAATCACCCCAGAGCACAAAAAATTCGCTTCCAACGAAATGACTCCAGAGCACAGAAAACATGCTTCCAACGAAATGACCCCATATTTCAAAAATTTGCTTCCATTGAAATCACCCAAGAACACAAAAAATTCGGGTCCAAAGAAATTACCCCGGAACACAAAAAATTCGCTTCCAACGAAATCTCCTGATAACACAAATATTCGCTTCCAAAGAAATCATCCCAGAGAACAAAAAAATTCGCTTCCAACAAAATCACCCTAGAACACAAAAAATTCGCTTTCAACGAAATCACCCGAGAATAAGAAAGTTCACTTCCAACAAAATTACCACAGAACAGAAAAAATTTGCTTCCATCGAAATCACCGCAAAACACAAAAAATTCGCTTCCAACGCAATCACGCTAGAACACAAAAAATTAATTTTAAACGAAATCACCTGAAAACACAAAAAATTCGCTTCCAACGGAATCACCACAGAGCTCAAGATATTCGCTTCCAATGAAATGACTCCATAGCACAGAAAACACGCTTCCAATGAAAGGACCCCAGAACACAAAAAATTCGCTTCCAACGAAATCACCCTAGAACATAAAAAATTCGCTTTCCAAGAAATCACCCGAGAACACAAAAAATTCGCTTCCCACGAAATTACCCCAGAACACAAAAAATTTGCTTGCAAAGAAATCTTCTGAGAAGACATATATTCGCTTCCAACCAAATCACCCCAGAACACAAAAAATTTGCTTCCAAATAAATGACTCCAGAGCACAGAAAACATGCTTCCAACGAAATGACCCTCTACTTCAAAAATTTGCTTCCATTGAAAAGACCGGAAAGCACAAAAAATTCTCTTCCAACGATATTACGCCAGAAGACAAAAAAATTCTTTTCCAACGTAATCTTATAAGAACACAAACATTTGATTCCAAAGATATCATCCCAGAGCACAGAAAACACGCTTCCAACGAAACGACCCCCTACTTCAAAAATTTGTTTCCATCGAGATCACCTGAGAACACAAAAAATTCTCTCTCAACGAAATTACACCTGAACACAAAATATTCACTTGCAACGAAATCTCCTGAGAACACAAATATTGGCTTCCAACGAAATCACCCCAGAGCACAAAAAATTGGCTTCCAAAGAAATGACTCCAGAGCATAGAAAAAAACGCTTCCAAAGAAATGACCCCCTACTACAAAAATTTGCTACCATTGAAAAGACCGGAGAACACAAAAAATTCTCTTCCAACGATATTGCCCCAGGAGACAAAAAAATCGTTTTCCTACGAATTCTACTGAGAAAACAAATATTTGTCTCAAAATTATCATCCCAGAGCAAAAAATTTTCTTCCAAAGAAATCACCCTAGAATACAAAAATTCCCTTTCAATGAAATCACCCGAGAACACAAAAAATTCGCTTCCAATGAAATCAACCCAGATCACAAAAAATTCGCTTGCAACGAAATCTCCTGAGAACACAAAAATTCGCTTCCAACGAAATCACCCAAGAGCACAAAAAATTGGCTTCCAAAGAAATGACTCCAGAGCATAGAAAACACGCTTCCAACGAAAATGACCCCATACTTCAAAAATTTGCTACCATCGAAATCACCCCAGAACACAGAAATTCGCTTCCAACGAAATCAGCCCAGAACACAAAAAATTCGATTGCAAAGAAATCTCCTGAGAACACAAATATTCGCTTACAATGAAATCACCCGAGAACACAAAAAATTCACTTCCAACGAAATGACTCCAGAGCACAGAAAACACGCTTCCAACGAAATGACCCTCTACTTCAAAAATTTGCTTCCATCGAAAAGACCGGAGAACACAAAAAATTCTCTTTCAACGATATTAACCCAGAAGATAATAAATTCTTTTCCAACGAAATCTCCTGAGAACACAAATATTCGCTTCCAAAGATATCATCCCAGAGCACAAAAAATTTGCTTCCAACAAAATCACCCTAGAACACAAAAATTCCCTTTCAACGAAATCACCCGAGAACACAAAAATTTTGCTTCCAAGGAAATCACCCCAGAACACAAAAAATTCGATTGCAAGGAAATCTCCTGAGAACACAAATATTGGCTTCCAACGAAATCACTCCAGAGCACAAAAAATTGGCTTCCAAAGAAATGACTCCAGAGCATAGAAAACACGCTTCCAACGAAATGACCCCCTACTTCAAAAATGTGCTTCCATGGAAAAGACCAGAGAACACAAAAAATTCTCTCCCAACGATATTACCCCAGAAGACAATAAATTATTTTCCAACGAAATTTCCTGAGAACACAAATATTCGCTTCCAAAGATATCATCCCAGAGCACAAAAAAATTTGCTTCCAACACAATCACCCTAGAGCACAGAAATTCCCTTTCAACGAAATCACCCGAGAACACAAAAATTTTGCTTCCAAGGAAATCACCCCAGAACACAAAAAATTCGATTGCAAGGAAATCTCCTGAGAACACAAATATTGGCTTCCAACGAAATCACTCCAGAGCACAAAAAAATTGGCTTCCAAAGAAATGACTCCAGAGCATAGAAAACACGCTTCCAACGAAATGACCCCCTACTTCAAAAATGTGCTTCCATGGAAAAGACCAGAGAACACAAAAAATTCTCTCTCAACGATATTACCCCAGAAGACAATAAATTATTTTCAAACGAAATTTCCTGAAAACACAAATATTCGCTTCCAAAGATATCATCCCAGAGCACAAAAAATTTGCTTCCAACAAAATCACCCTAGAACACAAAAATTCCCTTTCAACGAAATCACACGAGAACACAAAAATTTTGCTTCCAAGGAAATAACCCCAGAACACAAAAAATTCGCTTGCAACGAAATCTCCTGAGAACACAAATATTGGCTTTCAACGAAATCACCCCAGAGCACAAAAAATTCGCTTCCAACGAAATGACTCCAGAGCACAGAAAACACGCTTCCAACGAAATGACCCCCTACTTCAAAAATGTGCTTCCATCGAAAAAACTGGTGAACACAAAAAATTCTATTCCAACGATATTAACCCAGAATAAATAAAATACTTTTCCAACGAAATCTCCTGAGTACACAAATATTCGCTTTCAAAGATATCATCCCAGAAACAAAAATTCGCTTCCAACAAAATTACCCTAGAACACAAAAATTCCCTTTCAACGAAATCACCCGAGAACAAAAAAATTTGCTTCCATCGAAATCACCCCAAAACACAAAAAATTCGCTTCCAACGCAATCACGCTAGAACACAAAAAATTAATTTAAACGAAATCACCTGAGAACACAAAAAATGCGCTTCCAATGGAATCACCAAAGAGCACAAAATATTCGCTTCCAATGAAATGACTCCATAGCACAGAAAACACGCTTCCAATGAAAGAACCCCAAAACACAAAAAATTCGCTTTCCAAGAAATCACCCGAGAACACCAAAAATTCGCTTCCTACGAAATTACCCCAGAACACAAAAAATTCGCATGCAAAGAAATTTTCTGAGAACACATATATTCGCTTCCAACCAAATCACCCAGAACACAAAAAATTCTCTTCCAAATAAATGACTCCAGAGCACAGAAAACACGCTTCCAACGAAATGACCCTCTACTTCAAAAATTTGCTTCCATTGAAAAGACCGGAAAACACAAAAAATTCTCTTCCAACAATATTACACCAGAAGACAAAAAATTCTTTTCCAATGAAATCTTCTGAGAACACAAATATTCGCTTCCAAAGATATCATTCCAGAGCACAACAAATTCACTTCCAACGAAATCACCCTAGAACACTAATATTCCCTTTCAAAGTAATCACCCGAGAACACAAAAAATTTGCTTCCAACGAAATCACCCCAGAGCACAAAATATTTGCTTCCAACGAAATGATTCCAGAGCACAGAAAACATGCTTCCAACGCAATGACCCCCTACTACAAAAATTTGCTTCCATGGAAATACTGGAAAACACAAAAAATTCTCTTCTAATGATATTACCCCAGAAGACAAAAAATTCTTTTCCAACGAAATCTTCCGAAAACAGAAATATTCGCTTCCAACGAAATCAACCCAGAACACAAAAAATTCGCTTCCAACAAAGTGACTCCAGAGCACAGAAAACACGCTTCCAATGCAATGACCCCCTACTACAAAAATTTGTTTCCATGGAAATACTGGAAAACACAAAAAATTTTCTTCTAATGATATTACCCCAGAAGACAAAAAATTCTTTTCCAACGAAATCTCCTGAGAACCCAAATATTTGCTTCCAAAGATATCATCACAGAGCACAAAAAATTCGCTTCCAACGAAATCACCCTAAAACAGAAAAATACCCGAGAACACAAAAAATTCGCTTCCAACGAAATCACCGCAGAACACAAAAAATTCCCTTGCAAGGAAATCTCCTGAGAACACAAATATTCGCTTCCAACGAAATCACCCCGGAGCACCAAAAAATTCGCTTCCAACGAAATGACTCCAGAGCACACAAAACATGCTTCCAATGAAATGAGCACAGAACACAAAAAATTCCCTTCCAACGACATCACCCTAGAATATAAAACACTAGCTTCCTTTCAAAATTACCACAGAAGACAAAAAATTCGCTTCCAACCAAATCACCCAATTGCACAGAAAATTTGCTTCCAACGAAATTACCCCAGAATACAAAAAATTCGCTTGCAACGAAATCTTCCGAAAACACATATATTCGCTTCCAACGAAATCAAGCAAGAACACAAAAAATTCGCTTCCAACGAAGTGACTCCAGAGCACAGAAAACACGCTTCCAAAGAAATGACCCGATATTTCAAAAATTTGCTTCCATCGAAATCACCCGAGAACACAAAAAATTCGCTTCGAACGAAATGACTCCAGAGCACAGAAAACACGCTTCCAATAAAATGACCCCATATTTCAAAAATTTGCTTCCATCAAAATCACCCAAGAACACAAAAAATTCGCTTCCAACGAAATTACCACAGAGCACAAAATATTCGATTCCAATGAAATGACTCCAAAGCACAGAAAACACGCTTCCAAAGAAAGGACCCCAGAACACAAAAAATTCGCTTCCAATGAAATCACCCTAGAACATAAAAAATTCGCTTTCAACGAAATCACCCGAGAATACAAAAAAATTCGCTTCCAACGAAATGACTCCAGAGCACAGAAAACACGCTTCCAATGAAATGACCCCAGAACACAAAAAATTCCCTTCAAAGAAAATCACCCTAGAACATAAAACCCTCGCTTCCTTCGAAATCACCACAGAAGACAAAAAATGCGCTTCCAACCAAATCACAAAAGTGCACAAAAAATTCGCTTCCAACAAAATCACCCTAGAACACAAAAAATTAGCTTGCAACGAAATCTCCTTAGAACACAAATATTCGCTTCCAACGAAATCACCCCAGAGCACAAAAAATTCGCTTCCAACAAAATGACTCCAGAACACAGAAAACACGCTTCCAATGAAAAGACCCCCTATTTCAAAAATTTGGTTCCATTGAAAAAACTGGAGAACACAAAAAATATTCTTCCAAAGAGATTACCACTGAAGACAAAAAATTCTTTTCCAACGAAATCTCCTAAGAACACAAATATTCGCTTCCAAAGATATCATTCCAGAGCACAAAAAATTTGCTTCGAACAAAATCACCCTAGAACACAAAAAATTCCCTTTCAACGAAATCACCCGAGAACACAAATTTCACGTCCAACGAAATTAACCCAGAACACAAAAAATTCGATTGCAACAAAATATTCTGAGAACACTCATATTCACTTCCAACCAAATCACCACAGAACACAACAAATTAGCTTCCAAAGAAATGACTCCAGAGCACAGAAAACACGCTTCCAACGAAATGAACCCTACTTCAAAAATTTGCTTCCATCGAAAACACCGGAGAACACAAAAAAATCTCTACCAACGATATTACCCCAGAAGACAAAAAATTCTTTTCCAACGAAATCTCCTGAGAACACAAATATTCGCTTCCAAAGATATCATCCCAGAGCACAGAAAATTCGCTTCCAACGAAATCACCCTAGAACACAAAAAATTCGCTTTCAACGAAATCTCCTGAGAACACATATATATTCGCTTCCAACGAAATCACCACAGAGCACAAAAAATTCGCTTCCAACAAAATGACTCTACAGCACAGAAAACACGCTTCCAACAAAATGACCCCCTATTTCAAAAATTTGCTTCCATCGAAAAAACCGGAGAACACAAAAAATTCTTCCAACAATATTACCCCAGAAGACAAAAAATTCTTTTCCAATGAAATCTCCTGAGAACACAAATATTCGCTTCCACAGATATCATCACAGAGTAGAAAAAAATCGCTTCCAACGAAATCACCGTAGAACACAAAAATTCGCTTTCAACGAAATCACCCGAGAACTCAAAAAATTTGCTTCCAACAAAATTACCCCAGAGCACAAAAAATTCGCTTCCAAAGATATGACTCCAGAGCACAGAAAGCATGCTTCCAATGAAATGACCCCTGAACACAAAAAATTGGCCTCCAACGAAATCACCCTAAAACATAAAAAATTCGCTTCCATCGAAATCACCACAGAAGACAAAAAATTCGCTTCCAAACAAATCACCCCAGAGCACAAAAAATTCGCTTCGAACGAAGTTACCCTAGAACACAAAAATTCGCTTCCAACGAAATCACCCCAGAACACAAAAAATTCGCTTCCAACGAAATGACTCCAGAGAACAGAAAAAACGCTTCCAATGCAATGACCCCCTACTTCAAAAATTTGATTCCATGGAAATACAGGAAAACACAAAAAATTCTCTTCGAACGATATTACCCCAGAAGACATAAAATTCTTTTCCAACGAAATCTCCTGAGAACACAAATATTCGCTTCCAACGAAATAACCCTAAAACAGAAAAATATCCTTTCAAAGAAATCACCCGAGAACACAAAAATTCGCTTCCAACGAAATCACCGCAGAACACAAAAAATTCCCTCGCAACGAAATCTCCTGAGAACACAAATATTCGCTTCCAACGAAATCACCCCAGAGCACAAAAAAAATTTGCTTCCAATGAAATGACTCCAGAGCAAACAAAACACGCTTCCAATGAAATGACCCCAGAACACAAAAAATCCCCTTCCAACGAAATCACCCTAGAATATAAAACACTCGCTGCCTTCGAAAACACCACAGAAGACAAAAAATTCGCTTCCAACCAAATCACCCAAGAGCACAAAAAATTCCCTTCCAATGAAATCACCCTAGAACATAAAAAAATCGATTTCAACAAAATCACCCGAGAACACAAAAAATTTGCTTCCAATGAAATTACCCCAGAATACAAAAATTTGCTTGCAACGAAATCTCCCGAAAAACACATATATTCGCTTCCAACGAAATAAACTCAGAACACAAAAAATTTGCTTCCAACGAAGTGACTCCAGAGCACAAAAAACACTATTCCAACGAAATGACCCGATATTTCAAAAATTTGCTTCCATCGAAATCACCCGAGAACACAAAAAATTCGGTTCCAATGAAATGACTCCAGAGCACAGAAAACACGCTTCCAACGAAATGACCCGGTATTTCAAAAATTTGCTTCCATCGAAATCACCCAAGAACACAAAAAATTCGCTTCCAACGAAATTACCCCAGAACACAAAAAATTCACTTCCAACGAAATCTCCTGATAACACAAATATTTGCTTCCAAAGAAATCATCCCAGGGCACAAAAAAATTCGCTTCTAACAAAATCACCCTAGAACACAAAAAAATCCCGTTCAACAAAATCACCCGAGAACAGAGAAAATTCACGTCCAATGAAATTACCACAGAACAGAAAAAATTTGCTTCCATCGAAATCACCCCAAAACACAAAAAATTCGCTTCCAATGAAATTACCACAGAACACAAAAAATTCGCTTGCAAAGAAATCTCCTGAGAACACAAATATTCGCTTTCAACGAAATCACCCGAGAACACAAAAATTTCACTTCCAACGAAATGACTCCAGAACACAGAAAACACGCTTCCAACGAAATGACCCTCTACTTCAAAAATTTGCTTCCATCGAAAAGATCGGAGAACACAAAAAATTCTCTTTCAACGATATTACCCCAGAAGACAATAAATTCTTTTCCAACGAAATCTCCTGAGAAGACAAATATTCGCTTCCAAAGATATCACCCCAGAGTACAAAAAATTTGCTTCCAACAAAATCACCCTAGAACACAAAAATTCCCTTTCAACGAAATCACCCGAGAAAACAAAAAATTTGCTTCCATCGAAATCACCACAAAACACAAAAAATTCGCTTCCAACGCAATCACGCTAGAACACAAAAAATTAATTTAAACGAAATCACCAGAGAACACAAAAAATTCGCTTCCAACGGAATCACCACAGAGCAAAAAATATTCGCTTCCAATGAAATGACTCCATAGCACAGAAAACACGCTTCCAATGAAAGGACCCCAGAACACAAAAAATTCGCTTCCAACGAAATCACTCTAGAACATAAAAAATTTGCTTTCCAAGAAATCACCCGAGAACACAAAAAATTCGCTTCCCACAAAATTACCCCAGAACACATAAAATTCGCTTGCAAAGAAATTTTCTGAGAACACATATATTCGCTTCCAACCAAATCACCCCAGAACACAAAAAATTCGCTTCCAAATAAATGACTCCAGAGCACAGAAAACACGCTTCCAACAAAATGACCCTCTACTTCAAAAATTTGCTTCCATTGAAAAGACCGGAAAACACAAAAACTTCTCTTCCAACGATATTACCCCAGAAGACAAAAAATTCTTTTCCAACGTAATCTCCTAAGAACACAAACATTTGATTACAAAGATATCATCCCAGAGCACAGAAAACACGCTTCCAAAGAAATGACCCCCTACTTCAAAAATTTGTTTCCATCGAGATCACCTGAAAACACAAAAATTTCTCTCTCAACGAAATAACCCCAGAAAAAAAAATTCGCTTGCAACAAAATCTCCTGAGAACACAAATATTGGCTTCCAACGAAATCACCCCAGAGCACAAAAAATTGGCTTCCAAAGAAATGACTCCAGAGCATAGAATACACGCTTCCATCGAAATGACCCCCTACTTCAAAAATTTGCTTCCATCGAAAAGACCGGAGAACACAAAAAATTCTCTTCCAACGATATTACCCTAGGAGACAAAAAATTATTTTCCAAAGAATTCTCCTGAGATAACAAATATTCGCTCTCAAAATTATCTTCCCAGAGCACAAAAAATTCACTTCCAACCAAATCACCATAGAACACAAAAATTCCCTTTCAATGAAATCACCCGAGAGCACAAAAAATTTGCTTCCAACGAAATCAACCCAGAACACAAAAAATTCGCTTGCAACGAAATCTCCTGAGAACACAAAAATTTGCTTCCAACGAAATCACCCCAGAGCACAAAAAATTTGCTTCCAACGAAATGACTCCAGAGCACAGAAAACATGCTTCCAACGAAATGACCCCCTACTTCAAAAATGTGCTTACAACGAAAAAACCGGTGAACACAAAAAATTCTATTCCAACGATATTACCCCAGAATAAATAAAATTCTTTTCCAACGAAATCTCCTGAGTACACAAATATTCGCGTTCAAAGATATCATCCCAGATACAAAAATTCGCTTCCAACAAAATTACCCTAGAACACAAAAATTCCCTTTCAACAAAATCACCCGAGAACACAAAAAATTCGCTTTCAACGAAATCATCCCAGAGCACAAAAAATTCGCTTCCAACGAAATGACTCCAGAGCACAGAAAGCACACTTCCAATGAAATGACCCCAGAACACAAAAAATTCGCCTCCAACGAAATTAGCACAAAACCGAAAAAATTTGCTTCCATCGAAATCACCCGAGATCACAAAAAATTCGCTGCCAACGAAATCAACCCAGAACACAAAAAATTCACTTGCAACGAAATCTCCTGAGAACACAAAAATTCGCTTCCATCGAAATCACCACAGAGCACAAAAAATTCGCTTCCAACGATATTACCCCAGAAGACAAAAATTCTTTTCCAGCGAAATCTCCTGAGAACACAAATATTCGCTTCCAAAGTTATCATCCCCGAGCACAAAAAATTTGCTTCCAAAGAAATCACCCTAGAACACAAAAATTCCCTTTCAACGAAAACACCCGAAAACAAAAAAAATTAGCTTCCAAAGAAATTACCACAGAACAAAAAAAAATTGCTTCCATCGAAATCACCCGAGAACACAAAAAATTCGCTTCCAACGAAATCACGCTAGAACACAAAAAAATTCTCTTCCAACAAAATCACCCCAGAACGCAAAAAATTTCCTTCCAACGAAATGACTCCAAAGCACAGAAAACACGATTCCAACAAAATGACCCCCTACTTCAAAAATTTGCTTCCATCGAAAAGACCGGAGAACAAAAATATTCTCTTCAAATGATATTACCCCAGAAGACAAAAAATTCTTTTCCAGCGAAATCTCCTGAGAACAGAAATATTCGCTTTCCAATATATCATCCCAGATCACAAAAAATTCGCTTCCAACGTAATCACCCAAGAACGAAAAAATTCCCTTTCAACGAAATCACCCTAGAACACAAAAATTTCCTTTCAAAGAAATCACCTGAGAACACAAAAATTTGCTTCCAAAGAAATCACCCCAGAGCACAAAAAATTCGCTTCCAACAAAATGACTCCAGAGCACAGAAAACACGCATCCAACGAAATGACCCCCTACTTCAAAAATTGGCTTCCATTTAAAAAAACCGGAGAACACAAAAAATTCTCTTCCAACGATATTACCCCAGAAAACAAAAAATTCTTTTCCAAGGAATTCTCCTGAGAACACAAATATTCACTTCCATATATATCATCCGAGAGCACAAAAAATTCGCTTCCAAAAAAATCACCCTAGAACACAAAAATTCCCTTTCAACAAAATCTCCCGAGAACAAAAACAATTCGCTTCCAACGAAATCACCCAAGAACACAAAAAATTCACTTCCATCAAAATGACTCTACAGCACAGAAAACACGCTTCCAACAAAATGACCCCCTACTTCATAAATTTACTTCCATCGAAAAGACGAGAAAACACAAAAAATTCGTTTCCAACGATATTACCCCAGAACAAAAAAAATTCGCTTCCAACGAAATCTCCTGAGAACACAAATATTCGCTTCCAAAGATATCATCCCAGAGCACAAAACCTTCGCTTCCAACGAAATCATGCTAAAACAGAAAAATTAACTTTCAACGAAATCACCCGAGAACACAAAAATTTGCTTCTTACAAAATTACCCCAGAAGACAAAGAATTCGCTTCCAACAATATCACCCTAGAACACAAAAAATTTGCTTCCAACAAAATGACTCCAGAGCACAGAAAACACGCATCCAACGAAATGACTCCCTACTTCAAAAATTTGCTTCCGTCGAAAAAACCGGAGAACACAAAAAATTCTCTTACAACGATATAACATCAGAAGACAAAAAATTCTTTTCCAACGAAATCTCCTGAGAACACAAATATTCGCTTCCAAGGATATCATCCCAGAGCACCAAAAATTCACTTCGAACGAAATTACCCTAGAACACAAAAATTCCCTTTCAACAAAATCACCCGAGAACACAAAAAATTTGCTTCCAATGAAATCAGCCCAGAACACAAAAAATTCGATTGCAACAAATTCACCTGAGAACACAAATATTCGCTTCCAAAGAAATCACCCCAGAGCACAAAAAATTCGCTTCCATCGAAACCACCCTAGAACACAAAAATTCCCTTTCAACGAAATCACCCAAGAACACAAAAGATTCACGTCCAACGAAATTACCAAAGAACAGAAAAAATTTCCTTCCATCGAAATCACCCCAGAACACAAAAAATTCGCTTCCAACGAAATCATGCTAGAACACAAAAAATTAGCTTTCATCGAAATCACCCGAGAACACAAAAAATTCGCATCCTACGAAATTAAACCAGTAGACAAAAAATTCACTTCCAAAGAAATCACCCCAGAACAGAAAAAATTCGCTTCCAACGAAATTACCCCCGAAGACAAAAATTTCTTTTCCAACGAAATCTCCTGAGAACACAAAATTCGCTTCCCAAGAAATCATCCCAGAGCACAAAAAATTCGCTTCCAACGAAATCACCCTATAACACAAAAATTCCCTTTCAACAAAATCACCCGAGAACACAAAAAATTTGCTTCCAACGAAATCACCCCCGAGTACAAAAAATTCGCTTCTAACAAAATGACTCCACAGCACAGAAAACACGCTTCCAACGAAATGACCCCATACTTCAAAAATTTCCTTCCATCGAAAAGACCAGAAAACACAAAAAATTCTTTTCCAACGAAATTCCACGAGAACACAAAAAATTCGTGTCGAACGAAATGACCCCAGACACAAAAAATTCGTTCCAACGAAATCTCCTGAGAACACAAATATTCGTTTCAAAAGAAATCACCCCAGAGCACAAAAAATTCGCTTCCAACGAAATCACCCTAGAACACAAAAAATTCTCTTTCAACGAAATTACATGAAAAGAAAAAAAAAATTGCGTCCTACGAAAATATCCCAGAATAGAAATAATTTACATCCAACCAAATTAACCCAGAGCAAAAAAATTTCCCTTCCAACAAAATCACCCGAGAACACAAATATTGGCTTCCAAATAAATTACCCCAGAACAGAAAAAAATTTGCTTCCATCGAAATCACCCAAGAACACAAAAAATTCGCTTCCAAAGAAATTACACCAGAACACAAAAAATTTGCTTCCAAAAAATTACTCCAGAGAAGAGAAGACACGCTTCCAACGAAATCACCCCATATTTAAAAAAATTTTTGATTCCAACGAAATCAACCCAGGACAAAAAAATTCGCTTCCAACGAAATGTCTCCAGAGCACAGGAAACACGCTTTCAAAGAAATGACCCGATATTTCAAAAATTTGCTTCCATCGAAATCACCCGAGAACACAAAAAAATCACTTTCAACAAAAATTACCCCAGAACACCAAAATTCGCTTCCAACGAAATCTCGTGAGAACACAAATATTCGCTTCCAAAGAAATCATCCCAGAGCACAAAAAAATTCGCTTCCAATGAAATCACCCCAGAGCGCAAAAAATTCCCTTCCAACGAAATGACTCCAGAGCACAGAAAACACGATTCCAACAAAATGACCCCCTACTTCAACAATTTGCTTCCATTGAAAAAACCGGAGAACACAAAAAATTCGCTTCCAACCAAATTACCCCAGAACACAAAAAATTCGCTTGCAACGTAATCTTCTGAGAACACAAATATTTCCTTCCAGCGAAATACCCCGAAAACACAAAAAATTCGCATCCAACGAAATTGCCCCAGAGCACAAAAAAATCGCTTCCAACGACATCACCCCAACACACAAAAAATTTTCTTCCAAAGAAATCAACCCAGAACACGAAAAATTTGCTTCTATCGAAATACCCGAGAACAGAAAAAAATTCGCTTCCAACAAAAAAACCCCAGAACATAAAAAAATTAGCTTCCAACGAAATCACCAGGGAACACAAATATTTGCTTCCAACGAAATCACCCAGGAACATGAAAAATTTGCTTCCAACAAAATAACCCCAAGCACAAAAAATTCGCTTTCAATGAAATGAGCCCATACTTGAAAAATTTGCTTCATCGAAATCACCCGAGAACACAAAAAATTCGCTTCCAACGAAATTACCCCAGAACACAAAAATTCGCTTCCAAGGAAATCACCCCAGAAGACAAAAAATTTGCTTCCAAAGAAATGACTCCAGAGCACAGAAAACACGCTTCCAATGAAATCACTCCATACTTAAGAAAAATTCACTTCCAACTAAATTGCCCCAGAACACAAAAAATTCGCTTCCAACGAAATCAACCCAGAACAGAAAAAATTTGCTTATATCGAAATCACCCCTGAACACAAAAAAATCGCTTCCAACGACATCACCCCAACACACAAAAAATTTACTTCCAAAGAAATCAACCCAGAACACGAAAAATTTGCTTCTATCGAAATCACCCGAGAACAGAAAAAAATTCGCTTCAAAAAAAATACCCCAGAACATAAAAAATTAGCTTCCAAAGAAATCACCAGGGAACACAAATATTTGCTTCCAACGAAATCACCCAGGAACATGAAAAATTCGCTTCCATCGAAATCACCCGAGAACACAAAAAAAATTCGCTTCCAACGAAATCACCCCTGAGCACAAAAAATTCGCTTCCAACGAAATCACCCCAAGCACAAAAAATTCGCTTTCAATGAAATGAGCCCATACTTGAAAAATTTGCTTCATCGAAATCACCCGAGAACACAAAAAATTCGCTTCCAACGAAATTACCCCAGAACACAAAAATTCGCTTCCAAGGAAATCACCCCAGAACACAAAAAATTTGCTTCCAAAGAAATGACTCCAGAGCACAGAAAACACGCTTCCAATGAAATCACCCCATACTTCAGAAAAATTCACTTCCAACTAAATTGCCCCAGAATACAAAAAATTCGCTTCCAACGAAATCAACCAAGAACACAAAAAATTTGCTTCCATCGAAATCACCCGAGAACAGAAAAAATTTCCTTCTAACGAAATCACCCGGGAACACAAATATTATCTTCCAATGAAATCACCCTAAAACCAAAAAATTCTTTTCCAACGAAATCTCCTGAGAACACAAATATTCGCTTCCAAAGAAATCACCCCAGAGCACCAAAAATTCGCTTCCAACGTAATTACCCTAAGGAAAAAAATTTCACTTTCAACGAAATCACCTGAGAACACAAAAAATTCGTGTCCAATGAAATCAACACAGAACACAAAAAATTCGCATCCAAAGAAATCACCATAGGAAACAAAAAATTCGATTCCAAAGTAATTACCCCAGAACACAAAAATTGCTTCTATTGAAATTACCCCAGAACACAAAAAATTCACTTCCAAAGAAATCACCACAGAACACAAAAATTTTCAATCCAACGAAATGACTCCAGAGCACAGAAAACACGCTTCCAACAAAATGACCTACTACTTCAAAAACTTGCTTCCATCGAAAAAAAAAGGAGAAAACAAAAAATTCTCTTCCAACGATATTACCCCAGAATACATAAAATTCTTTTCCAATGAAATCTCCTGAGTAAACAAATATTCGCTTTCAAAGATATCATCCCAGATACAAAAATTCGCTTCCAACAAAATTACCCCAGAACACAAAAAATTCGCTTGCAAAGAAATGTCCTGAGAAGACAAATATTCGCTTCCAAAGAAATCACCCCAGAGCACAAAAAATTCGCTTCCAACAAAATCACACCAAGCACAAAAAATTCGCTTTCAACGAAATCACCCCAGAACACAAAATATTCGCTTCCATCAAAATCACCCCAGAACACAAAAAATTCACTTCCACGAAATTACCCCAGAACACAAAAAATTCGCTCGAAAAGAAATGTCCTGAGAAGACAAATATTCGCTTCCAAAGAAATCACCCCAGAGCACAAAAAATTCGCTTCCAACAAAATCACACCAAGCACAAAAAATTTGCTTTCAACGAAATGAGCCCATACTTCAAAAATTTGCTTCCATCGAAATCACCTAAGAACACAAAAAATTCGCTTCCAACGAAATTACCCCAGAACACAAAAATTCGCTTCCAACGAAATCACCCCAGAACACAAAAAATTTGATTCCAAAGAAATGACTCCAGAGCACAGAAAACACGCTTCCAATGAAATAACCCCATACTTCAAAAAAATTCGCTTCCAACTAAATTGCCCCAGAACACAAAAAATTCGCTTCCAACGAAATCAACCCAGAACACAAAAACTTTGCTTCCATCGAAATCACCCGAGAACAGAAAAAATTTGTTTCTAACGGAATCACCAGCGAACACAAATATTAGCTTCCAATGAAATCATCCTAAAGCACAAAAAAATTCGCATCCAACGAATTTACCCTAAGGCAAAAAAAAAATTCACTTTCAACGAAATCACCTGAGAACACAAAAAATTAACGTCCAACGAAATCAACCCAGAACACAAAAAATTCGCATCCAAAGAAATCACCCAGTACACAAAAATTTCCCTTCAAACGAAATGACTCCAAAACACAGAAAACACGCTTCCAATGAAATCACCCCAGAGCACAAAAAGTTCGCTTCAAACAAAATCAACCCAGAACACAAAAAATGTGCTTCTACCCAAATCACCCGAGAACAGAAAAAATTCGCTTCCAAAGAAATTACCCCAGAACGGAAAATTTTTACTTCCATCGAAATCCCCCAGAACACAAAAAAATTCGCTTCCAACGAAATTCCCGCAGAGCACAAAAAAATTGCTTCCAAAGAAATCACCCTAGAACACAAAAAATTCGCTTCCAACAAAATCACCCCAGAACACAAAAAATTTGCTTGCAAGGAAATGACTCCAATGTACAGAAAACATGCTTCCAACGAAATCACCCCCTACTTCAAAAAAAAAATCACTTTCAACAAAATTGCCCCAGAACACAAAAAATTCTCTTCCAACGAAATCAACCCAGAACACAAAATATTCGCTTCCATCAAAATCACCCCAGAACACAAAAAATTCGTTTCCATCGAAATCGACCCAGAAAACAAAAAATTCGATTCCAAAGTAATTACCCCAGAACACAAAAATTGCTTCTATTGAAATTACCCCAGAACACAAAAAATTTGCTTCCAAAGAAATCACCACAGAACACAAAAATTTTGCATCCAACGAAATGACTCCAGAGCACAGAAAACACGCTTCCAACAAAATGACCTACTACTTCAAAAACTTGCTTCCATCGAAAAAAAAGGAGAAAACAAAAAATTCTCTTCCAACGATATTAGACCAGAAGACAAAAAATTCACTTCCAACTAAATCTCCTGAGAACACAAATATTCGCTTCCAAAAATATCATCCCAGAGCACAAAAAATTCGCTTCCAACGAAATCACCCTAGAACGCAAAAATTCCCTTTCAACGAAATCACCCGAGAACACAAAAAATTTGCTACCAACGAAATCACCGCAGAGCACAAAAAATTCGCTTCCAATGAAAATGCTCCAGAGCACAGAAAACACGCTTCCAACGAAATGACCCCCTACTTCAAAAATTTGCTTCCATCGAAAAAACCGGAGAACACAAATAAGTCGCTTGCAATGAAATTGCCCCAGAAAAAATAATTCGCTCGTAACGAAATCTTCTGAGAACACAAATATTCGCTTCCAACTAAATCTCCACAGATCACAAAAAATTCGCTTCCAACGAAACCAACCCAGAGCACAAAAAATTCGCTTCCAACGAAAAGACTCCAGAGCACAGAAAACATGCTTCCAACGAAATGACCACCTACTTCAAAAATTTACTCCCATTGAAAAAAACGGAGAACACAAAAGTTCTCTTCCAACGATATTACCCCAGAACACAAAAAATTCACTTGCAATGAAATCTCCTGAGAACACAAATATTCGCTTCCAACGAAATCACCGCAGAGCACAAAAAATTCGCTTCCAACGAAATGACTCCAGAGCACCGAAAACACGCTTCCAATGAAATGACCCCCTACTTCAAAAATTTGCTTCCATCGAAAAGACCGTAGTACACAAAAAATTCTCTTTTAAAGATATTACCCCAGAAGACAAAAAAATCTTTTCCAAGGAAATCTCCTGAGAACACCAATATTCACTTCCAAAGATATCATCCCAGATCAGAAAAAAATTGCTTCCAATTAAATCACCCTAGAACACAAAAATTCCCTTTCAACGAAATCACCCGAGAACACAAAAAATTCGCTTCCAACGAAATCACCACAGAGCACAAAAATTTCGCTTCCAAAGAAATGACTCCAGGGCACAGAAAACATGATTCCAACGAAATGACCCCATATTTCAAAAATTCGCTTCCATCGAAATCCCCAGAGAACACAAAAAATTCGCTTCCAACGAAATCACCCCAACACACAAAAAAATTACTTCCAAAGAAATCAACCCAGAACACGAAAAATTTGCTTCTATCGAAATTACCCGAGAACAGAAAAAAAAATCGCTTAGAACAAAAATACCCCAGAACATAAAAAATTAGCTTCCAACGAAATCACCAGGGAACACAAATATTTGCTTCCAACGAAATCACCCAGGAACATAAAAAATTCGCTTCCATCGAAATCACCCGAGAACACAAAAAAATTCGCTTCCAACGAAAATACCCCAGAACACAAGAAATTCGCTTCCAATGAAATCACCCCAAAGGACAAAAAATTCGCTTCCAACCAAATGTCCCTATACTTCAAAAATTTGCTTCCATCGAAATTACCTGAGAAGACAAAAAATTCGCTTGCAAAGAAATCTCCTGAGAAGACAAATATTCGCTTCCAAAGAAATCACCCCAGAGCACAAAAAATTCGCTTCCAACGAAATCACCCCAAGCACAAAAAATTAGTTTTCAACGAAATGATTCCATACTTGAAATATTTGCTTCCATCGAAAAAACCGGAGAAAACAAAAATTTGATTCCAACGAAATTACCCCAGAACACAAAATTTCGCTTGCAACTAAATCTCCTGAGAACACAAATATTCGCTCCCAAAGAAAACATTACAGATCACAAAAAATTCATTTCCAACGAAATCACCCTAGAACACAAAAAATTCCCTTTCAACGAAATCACCCAAGAACACAAAATATTCGCTTCCAACGAAATCACCACATAGCACAAATAATTCGCTTCCAACAAAATGACTCCAGAGCACAGAAAAAACGCTTCCAATGAAATGACCCCAGAACACAAAAAATTCGCCTCCAACGAAATCACCCTAGAACATAAAAAATTCACTTCCATCGAAATCACCACAGAAGACAAAAAATTCGCTTCTAACCAAATCACCCCAGAGCACAAAAAATTCGCTTCGAATGAAATCACCCTAGAACATAAAAAATTCCCTTTCAACGAAATCACCCGAGAACACAAAAAATTCACGTCCAACGAAATTACCACAGAACAGAAAAAACTAGCTCCCATCGAAATCACCCCAGAACACAAAAAATTCGCTTCCAACGAAATCACGCTAGAACACAAAAAATTAGCTTTTAAGGAAATCACCTGAGAACACAAAAAATTCGCTTCCAACGAAATCATACCAGAGCACAAAAAATTCGCTTCCAACGAACTGACTCCAGAGCACAGAAAACACGTTTCGAACGAAATGATACCATACTTCAAAAATTTGCTTCCATCGAAATCACCTGAGAATACAAAATATTCTCTTCCAACGAAATTACCCCAGAACACAAAAAAATTCGCTTCCAAAGAAATCAACCCAGAACACAAAAAATTCACTTCCAACGAAATCACCCCAGAACACAAAAAATTTGGTTCCAATGAAATGACTGCAGAGCACTGAAAACACGCTTCCAATGAAAGGACCCCAGAAGACAAAAAAATTCACTTGCAAAGAAATCACCATAGAACATAAAAAATTCGCTTTCAACGAAATCACCCGAGAACATAAAAAATTCGCTTCCAACGAAATTACCCCAGAACACAAAAAATTCGCTTGCAACGAAATCTCCTGAGAACACAAATATTCGCTTCAAACGAAATCACCGCGGAGCACAAAAAATTCGTTTCCAAAGAAATGACTCCAGAGCACAGAAAACATGCTTCCAACGAAATGACCCCCTACTTCAAAAATTTGCATCCATCGAAAAAACCCGAGAACACAAAAAATTCGCTTCCAACCATATTACCCAAGAAGACAAAATATTCTTTTCCAACGAAATCTCCTGAGAACACAAATATTCTCTTCCAAAGATATCATCACAGAGCACAAAATTTCGCTCCCAACGAAATCACCCTAGAACAAAAAAAATCCCTTCCAAAGAAATCACCCCAGAGCAGAAAAAATTTGCTTCCAACGAAATGACTCCAAAGCACAGAAAACACGCTTCCAAAAAAATGAATCCAGAACATAAAAATTATTCCAACGAAATCACCCTAGTACATAAAAAATTCGCTTCCATGGAAATCACCACAGAAAACAAAAAATTCGTTTCCAATGAAATCACCCCAGAGCACAAAGAATTCGCTTCCAACGAAATGAATCCAGAGCACAGAAAACAAGCTTCAAATGAAATTACCCCAGAACACAAAAAATTCGCTTCCAACGAAATCACCCTAGAACATAAAAAATTCGCTTCCTTTGAAATCACCACAGAAGATAAAAAATTCGCTTCCAACCAAATCACCCCAGAGCTCAAAAAATTCGCTTTTACGAAATTACCCTAGAACATAAAAAATTCGCTTTCAACGAAATCACCCGAGAACACAAAATATTCGCTTCCAACGAAATCACCCCAGAGCACAAAAAATTCGCTGCCAACGAAATGACTCCAGAGCACAGAAAACACGCTTCCAACGAAATGACCCCATACTTCAAAAATTTGCTTCCATCGAAATCACCCAAAAACACAAAAAATTCGCTTCCAACGAAATTACCCCAGAACACAAAGAATTCGCTTGCAACGAAATCTTCTGAGCACACATATATTCGCTTCCACAGAAATCATCACAGAGCACCAAAAAATTCGCTTCCAACGAAATCACCCGAGAACACAAAAAATTCCCTTTCAACGAAATCACCTAAGAACACAAATAATTCGCTTGCAATGAAATCTCCTAAGAACACAAATATTCGCTTCAAACGAATTCACCCCAGAGCAAAAAAAATTCCCTTCCAACGAAATTACTCCAGAGCACAGAAAACATGCTTCAAAAGAAATGACCCCATACTTCAAAAATTTACTTCCGTCCAAAAAACCGGAGAACACAAAAAATTCTCTTGCAACGAAATCTTCTGAGAACACAAATATTCGCTGCCAACGAAATCACCCGAGAACACAAAAAATTTGCTTGCAACGAAATCTCCTGAGAAGAAAATATTCGCTTCCAACGAAATCACCGCAGAGCACAAAAAATTAGCTTCCAAAGAAATGACTCCAGAGCACAGAAAACACGCGTCCAACGAAATGACCCTCTACTTCAAAAATTTGCTTCGATCGAAAAGACCGTAGTACACAAAAAATTCTCTTTTATAGATATTACCCCAGAAGACAAAAAAATCTTTTCCAAGGAAATCTCCTGAGAACACCAATATTCACTTCCAAAGATATCATCACAGATCAGAAAAAATTGCTTCCAATTAAATCACCCTAGAACACAAAAATTCCCTTTCTACGAAATTACCCGAGAACACAAAAAATTCGCTTCCAACGAAATCACCACAGAGCAAAAAAATTCGCTTCCAAAGAAAAGACTCCAGAGCACAGAAAGTATGATTCCAATGAAATGACCCCATATTTCAAAAATACGCTTCCATCGAAATCCCCAGAGAACACAAAAAATTCGCTTCCAACGAAATCACCGCAGAGCACAAAAAATTCGCTTCCAACGAAATGACTCCAGAGCACAGAAAAGAAGCTTCAAATGAAATTACCCCAGAACACAAAAAATTCGCTTCCAACGAAATCACCCTAGAACATAAAAAATTCGCTTCCATCGAAATCACCACAGAAGACAAAAAATTCACTTCCAACCAAATCACCCCAGAGCTCAAAAAATTCGCTTTTACGAAATTACCTAGAACATAAAAAATTCGCTTTCAACGAAATCACCCGAGAACACAAAATATTCGCTTCCAAAGAAATCACCGCAGAGCCCAAAAAATTAGCTGCCAACGAAAAGTCTTTAGAGTACAGAAAACACGCTTCCAAAGAAATGATCCCATACTTCAAAAATTTGCTTCCATCGAAATCACCCAAGAACTCCAAAAATTCGCTTCAAACGAAATTACCCCAGAACACAAAAAATACGCTTCCAACGACATGAACCCATAACACAAAAAATTTGCTTACATCGAAATCACCCGAGAACAGAAAAAATTCGCTTCCAAAGAATTTACGCCAGACCACCAAAAATTCGCATCCAATGAAATCACACGAGAACAAAAATATTAGCTTCCAACGAAATCACGCTACAACATAAAAAAATCGCTTCCATCGAAATCACCCGAGAAAACAAAAAAATTCGCTTCCAACGAAATTACCTCAGAACAGAAGAAATTCCCTTCCAATGAAATGGCTCCAGAGTATAGAAAACACGCTTCCAATGAAATGACCCCCTACTTCAAAAATTTGCTTCCATCGAAAAAACCAGAGAACACAAAAAATTCGCTTCCAACGAAATCACCCTAGAACACAAAAAATTCGCTTCCAATAAAATCACCCCAGAACACAAAAAATTCGCTTCCAAAGAAATCACCACAGAGCACAAAAAATTCGCTTTCAACGAATTCACCCTAAAGCAAAAAAAATTCACTTTCAACGAAATCATCCAAGAACACAAAAAATTCACATACAACGAAATTACCCGAGAATTGAAAAAATTTACTTCCAACCAAATCAACCTAGAGCACAAAAAATTCCCTTCCAACAAAATCACCCGAGAACACAAATATTGGCTTCCCACGAAATTACCCCAGAAAGGAAAAAGTTTGCTTCCATCGAAATCACCCAAGAACACAAAAAAATCGCTTCCAACGAAATCACCCCAACACACAAAAAATTTACTTCCAAAGAAATCAACCCAGAACACGAAAAATTTGCTTCTATTGAAATCACCCGAGAACAGAAAAAAATTCGCTTCCAACAAAAATACCCCAGAACATGAAAAATTAGCTTCCAACGAAATCACCAGGGAACACAAATATTTGCATCCAACGAAATCACCCAGGAACATAAAAAATTCGCTTCCAACGAAATGTCCCTATACTTCAAAAATTTGCTTCCATCGAAATTACCTGAGAACACAGAAAATTCGCTTCCAACGAAATTACCCCAGGACACAAAAAATTCGCTTGCAAAGAAATCTCCTGAGAAGACAAATATTCGCTTCCAACGAAATCACCCCAAGCACAAAAAATTCGCTTTCAATGAAATGAGCCCATACTTGAAAAATTTGCTTCATCGAAATCACCCGAGAACACAAAAAATTCGCTTCCAAAGAAATTACCCCAGAACACAAAAATTCGCTTCCAAGGAAATCACCCCAGAACACAAAAAATTTGCTTCCAAAGAAATGACTCCAGAGCACAGAAAACATGCTTCCAATGAAATCACCCCATACTTCAGAAAAATTCACTTCCAACTAAATTGCCCCAGAACACAAAAAAATTCGCTTCCAACGAAATCAACCCAGAACACAAAAAATTTGCTTCCATCGAAATCACCCGAGAACAGAAAAAATTCGCTTCTAACGAAATCACCCGGGAACACAAATATTAGCTTCCAATGAAATCACCCTAAAACCAAAAAATTCTTTTCCAACGAAATCTCCTGAGAACACAAATATTCGCTTCCAAAGAAATCACCCCAGAGCACCAAAAATTCACTTCCAACGAAATAACCCTAAGCAAAAAAATTTCACTTCAACGAAATCACCTGAGAACACAAAAAATTCATGTCCAATGAAATCAACCCAGAACACAAAAAATTCGCATCCAAAGAAAACACTCAGAACACAAAAATTTCCCTTCCAACGAAATGACTCCAAAACACAGAAAACACGCTTCCAATGAAATCACCCCAGAGCACAAAAAATTCGCTTCCAACGAAATCAACCTACAACACAAAAATTTGCTTCTATCCAAATCACCTGAGAACAGAAAAAATGCGCTTCCAAAGAAATTACCCCAGAATACAAAAAATTCGCTTCCATAGAAATCCCAGCAGAGCACAAAAGAAATTGCTTCCAAAGAAATCACCCTAGAACACAAAAAATTCGCTTCCAACAAAATCACCCCAGAACACAAAAAATTTGCTTCCAAAGAAATGACTCCAATGCACAGAAAATACGCTTCCAACAAAATCACCCCATAATTCAAAAAAATTCGCTTTCAAAAAATTGCCCCAGAACACAAAAAATTATCTTCCAACGAAATCAACCCAGAACACAAAATATTCGCTTCCATCAAAATCACCCCAGAACACAAAAAATTCACTTCCACGAAATTACCCCAGAACACAAAAAATTCGCTTGCAAAGAAATGTCCTGAGAAGACAAATATTCGCTTCCAAAGAAATCACCCCAGAGCACAAAAAATTCGCTTCCAACAAAATCACACCAAGCACAAAAAATTCGCTTTCAACGAAATGAGCCCATACTTCAAAAATTTGCTTCCATCGAAATCACCTAAGAACACAAAAAATTCGCTTCCAACGAAATCACCACAGAACACAAAAAATTTGATTCCAAAGAAATGATTCCAGAGCACAGAAAACACGCTTCCAATGAAATCACCCCATACTTCAAAAAAATTCGCTTCCAACTAAATTGCCCCAGAACACAAAAAATTCGCTTCCAACGAAATCAACCCAGAACACAAAAAATTTGCTTCCATCGAAATCACCCGAGAACAGAAAAAATTTTTTTCTAACGAAATCACCCGGGAACACAAATATTAGCTTCCAATGAAATCATCCTAAAGCACAAAAAATTTGCTTCCAACGAAATCTCCTGAGAAAACAAATATTCCCTTCCAAAGAAATCAACCCAGAGCACAAAAAATTCGCTTCCAACGAATTTACCCAAGGCAAAAAAAAAATTCACTTTCAACGAAATCACCTGAGAACACAAAAAATTCGCGTCCAACGAAATCAACCCAGAACACAAAAAATTCGCATCCAAAGAAATCACACAGAACATAAATATTTCCCTTCCAACGAAATGACTCCTAACACAGAAAACACGCTTCCAATAAAATCACCCAAGAGCACAAAAAATTCGCTTCCAACAAAATCAACCCAGAACACAAAAAATGTGCTTCTACCCAAATCACCCGAGAACAGAAAAAATTCGCTTCCAAAGAAATTACCCCAGAATAGATAAATTTACTTCCACCCAAATCAAGCCAGAGCACGAAAAATTCCCTTCCAAAAAAATCACCCGAGAACACAAATATTGGCTTCCAACAAAATTACCCCAGAATGGAAAATTTTTACTTCCATCGAAATCCCCCAGAACACAAAAAATTCGCTTCCAACGAAATTCCCGCAGAGCACAAAATATTGCTTCCAAAGAAATCACCCTAGAACACAAAAAATTCGCTTCCAACAAAATCACCCCAGAACACAAAAAATTTGCTTCCAAGGAAATGACTCCAATGCACAGAAAACATGCTTACAAAGAAATCACCCCAAAACACAAAAAATTTGCTTCCAACGTACTTAACCCAGAACACAAAAAATTTGCTTCCAACGACATCTACCCAGAACACAAGAAATTCGGGACCACCGAAATCACCCGAGAACACAAAAAAATTCGCTTCCAATGAAATTACCCATACTTCAAAAATTTGCTTCCATCGAAATCACCTTAAAACACAAAAAAATAGCTTCCAACTAAAATACCCCAGAACACAAGAAATTCGCTTCCAACGAAATCACCCCAAAGCACAAAAAATTCGCTTCCAACGAAATTACCACAGAACACAAAAAATTCGCTTCCAAAGAAATCACCCCAGAACACAAAAAATTCGCTTCCAAAGAAACGACTCCAGAGCACAGAAAACACGCTACAAACGAAATGACCCCCTACTTCAAAAATTTGCTTCCATCGAAAAAACCGGAGAACACAAAAAATTCTCTTCCAACGATATTACCCCAGAAGACAAAAAATTCTTTTACAACGAAATCTCCTGAGAACACAAATTTTCGCTTCCAAAAATATCATCCCAGAGCACAAAATATTCGCTTCCAACGAAATCACCCTAGAACGCAAAAATTCCCTTTCAACGAAATCACGCGAGAACACAAAAAATTCGCTTCCAACGAAATCACCCCAGAGCACAAAAAATTCGCTTCCAACGAAGTGACCCCAGAGCACAGAAAACACGCTTCCAACGAAATGACCCCGTATTTCAAAAATTTGCTTCCATCGAAAAAACCGGAGAACACAAAAAATTCTCTTCCAACGATATTACCCCAGAAGACAAAAAATTCGCTTCCAATGAAATCACCTGGGAACACAAATATTCGCTTTCAACGAAATCACCAGAGAACACAAAAAATTTGCTTCCATAGAAATCACCCCAGAGCACAAAAAATTGGCTTCCAACAAATGACTCCAGAAAATGAAAACACGCTTCCAACGAAATGACCCCCTACTTCAAAAATTTGCTTCAATTGAAAAAACCAGAGAACACAAAAAATTCGCTTCCAACAAAATCACCCCAGAGCACAAAAAATTTGCTTCCAAAGAAATGACTCCAGAGCACAGAAAACACGCTTCCAACTAAAGCCCTCCTGAGCACAAAAAATTTGCTTCCAACAAAATCACCCTAGAACATAAAAAATTCGCTTTCAACGAAATCACCCGAGAACACAAAAAATTCGCTTCCAAAGAAATGACTCCAGAGCACAGAAAACACGCTTCCAATGAAATGACCCCAGAAAACAAAAATTTCACTTCCAACGAAATCACCCTAGAACATAAAAAATTCGCTTCCATCGAAATCACCGCAAAACACAAAAATTCACATCCAACGAAAAGACTCCAGAGCACAGAAAACACACTTCCAACGAAATGACCCCCTACTTGAAAAATTTTCTTCCATCGGAAAAACCAGCGAACACAAAAAATTAGCTTCCAATGAAATAACCCCAAAAGACAAAAAATTAGCTTGCAACGAAATCTCCTGAGAACACAAATATTTGCTTCCGACCAAATCAAGCAAAAACACAAATATTCGCTTCCAACGAAATCACCGAAGAACACAAAAAATTCGCATCCAACGAAATTACCCCAGAATAGAAAAAAATTACTTCCAACCAAATCAACCCAGAGCACAAAAAATTCCCTTCCAACAAAATCACCCAGGAACACAAATATTGGCTTCCAACGAAATTACCCCAGAACTGAAAAAATTTGCTTCCATTGAAATCACCCAAGAACACAAAACTTTGCTCCCAAAGAAATCACCGCAGAACACAAAAATTTTGCTTCCAACGAAATGACTCCAGAACACAGAAAAAACGCTACCAAAGAAATCACCCGAAAACACAAAAAATTCGTTTCCAACGAAATCATCCTAGAACACAAAAAATTCGCATCCAATGAAATGACTCCAGAGCACAGAAAACACGGTTCCAATGAAATGACCCCAGAAAACAAAAATTTCGCTTCCATCGAAATCACCGCAAAAGACAAAAATTCACATCCAATAAAAAGACTCCAGAGCACAGAAAACACGCTTCCAACGAAATGACCCCCTATTTCAAAAATTTGCTTCATTCGAAAAAACCGGAGACACAAAGAATTCGCCTCCAACGAAATCACCCCAGAACACAAAAAAATCGCTTCCAACAAAATCACCCCAGAAAAAAATCTTTTTCTTTCAACGAAATCACCCCAGAGCTCAAAAAATTCGATTACAACAAAATTACCCCAGAACACAAGATATACTCTTCCAAAAAAATCGACCCAGAGCACAAAAAATTCGTTTCCAACGAAATCACCCTGGAACACAAAAAATTGGCTTTCTACAAAATCACCCGAGAACACAAAAAATTTGCTTCCAATGAAATTACCCCAGAACACAAAAAATTGGCTTTCTACAAAATCACCCGAGAACACAAAAAATTTGCTTCCAACGAAATCACCCCAGAGCACAAAAAATTTGCTTCCAACGAAATGACTCCATAGCTAGAAAACACGCTTCGAACGAAATGACCCCCTACTTCACACATTTGCTTCCATCGAAATCACCCGAGAACACAAAAAATTCGCTTCCAACGAAATCACCCCAGAACATAAAACATTCGCTTCCAACGAAATGACTCCTGAGCACAGAAAACACGCTTCTAACGAAATCACCCCATACTTAAAAATATTCTCGTCCAACGAAATTATCCCAGAGCAGAAAACATTTGCTTCCAACGAAATCACCCCAAAGCACAAAAAATTCGCTTCCAACAAAATCACCCTAAAGCACAAAAAATTTGATATCAACGAAATCATCCTAGAACACAAAAAATTCCCTTTCAACGAAATTACCCCAGGAGAGAAAAAATTTGCTTCTATCGTACTCACCACAGAGCACGAAATATTCATTCCCAATGTTATCACACCAGAACACAAAAAATTAGCTTCCAACGAAATTAACCCTGAAGAGAAAAAATTCGCTTCAAACAAAATCACCAGACAGCCCAAAAAATTCGCTTCCAACTAAATACCCAAGAACACAAAAAATTCGCTTCCAACGATATTACCCCAGAAGAAAAAAAATTCGCTTCCAACGAAATCTCCTGAGAACACAAATATTCGCTTCCAAAGAAATCACCCTTAGCACAAAAAATTCGCTTCCAACGAAATCACCCTAGAACACAAAAAATTCTCTTTCAACGAAAACACCCGAGAACAAAAAAAGTTCGCTTCCAACGAAATCACCACAGAGCACAAAAAATTAGCTTCCAACGAAATGACTCCAGAGCACAGAAAACACGCTTCCAAAGAAATGACAACAGAACACAAAAAAATTCACTGCCAACAAAATCACCTCGAACACAAAAAATTCGCTTTCAACGAAATCACCCGAGAAAAAAAAATTCACTTCCAACGTAATCACCACAGAGCACAAAAAATTCGCTTCCCGTAAAATGACCCTATAACATAAAAAATTCGCTTCAATCGAAATCACCAGAGAAGACAAAATATGCGCTTCCAACCAAATACCCCAGAGCACAAAAAAATTGCTTACAACGAAATCACCCTGGAACATAAAAACTTCGCTTTCAACAAAATGAACAGGGGATACAAAAAATTCGCTTCCAACGAAATCACCCCAGAGCACAAAAAATTCTCTTCCAACGAAATGACCCCCTATGTCAAAAATTTTCTTCCAGCGAAAAACAGTAGAACACAAAAAATTCGCTTCCTACGAAATTACCCAAGAAAACAAAAAATTCGCTTGCAACCAAATCTTCGGAGAACACAAATATTCGCTTCCAAAGAAATCACACTAGCGCACAAAAAATTTGCTTACAACGAAGTGACTCCAGAGCACAGAAAACACGCTTGCAAAGAAATGACCCCATACTTCAAAAATTTGTTTCCGTCGAAATCACCTGAAAACATAAAAAATTCGCATCCAAAGAAATGACCTCAGACTTCAAAAATTTTCTTCCATCGAAAAGACCAGAGAACACATAAAATTCGCTTCCAATGAAATTACCCCTGAACACAAAAAATTCACTTCTAAAGAAATCTATTGAGAATACAAATATTGGCTTCCAAAGAAATCATCCCAGAGCACAAAAAATTTGCTTCCAAAGAAATCACCCCAGAGTACAAAAATTCCCTTCCAACAAAATCACCCGAGAACACAAATATTGGCTTCCATTGAAATCAACCCAGAACACAAAAATTTCGCTTCCACCTAAATGACTCCAGAGCACAGAAAACACGCTTCCATCGAAAAACTGGAGAACATAAAAAATTCGCTTCCACCGAAATTACCCCAGAACACAAAAAATTCTCTTGCAACAAAATTTTCTGAGAACACAAATATTCACTTCCAATGAAATCACACCAAAACAAAAAAATTCGCTTCCAACGAAATGACTCCAGAGCACAGAAAACACGCTTCCAACAAAATGACCCCCTACTTCAAAAATTCGCTTCCATCGAAAAAACCGGAGAACACAAAAATACGCTTCCAAAGAAATTACCCCAGAACACAAAAAATTTGCTTGGAAGGAAATCTCCTGAGAACACAAATATTCGCTTCCAAAGAAATCACCCCAGAGCACAAAAAATTCGCTTGCAACGCAATCTTCTGAGAACACATATATTCGCTTCCAACGAAATCACCCCAGAACACAAAAAATTCGCTTCCAATGAAATGACTCAAGATCACAGAAAACACGCTTCCAACGAAACGACCCCCTAATTCAAAAATTTGCTTCCATCGAAAAAACCGGAGAACATAAAAAATTCGCTTCCAAAGAAATGACTCCAGAGCACAGAAAACACGCTTCCAATGAAATGACCCCAGAAAACGAAAATTAAACTTCCAACGAAATCACCCTAGAACACAAAAAATTCGCATCCAACGAAATGTCTCCAGAGCACAGAAAGCACGCTTCCAATGAAATGACCCCAGAAAACAAAAATTTCGCTTCCATCGTAATCACCGCAAAACACAAAAATTCACATCCAACGAAAAGACTCCAGAGCACAGAAAATATGCTTTCAACGAAATGACCCCCTATTTCAAAAATTTGCTTCATTCAAAAAAACCGGAGACACAAAGAATTCGCCTCCAACGAAATCACCCCAGAACACAAAATATTTGCTTCCAAAAAATTACTCTAGAGAACAGAAAACACCCTACCTACGAAAGAAACCCATACTTCAAAAAAATTCGCTTCCAACAAAATCACCCCAGAACAAAATCTTTTCCTTTCAACGAGATCACCCCAGAGCACAAAAAATTCAATTACAACGAAATTACCCCAGAACACAAGAAACACTCTTCCAACAAAATCACCCCAGAGCACAAAAAATTCGTTTCCAACGAAATTACCCCAGAACACAAAAAATTCGCTTCCAACGAAATCACCCCAGAGCACAAAAAATTTGCTTCCAACGAAATGACTCCATAGCTAGAAAACACGCTTCGAACAAAATGACCCCCTACTTCAAACATTTGCTTCCATCGAAATCACCCGAGAACACAAAAAATTCGCTTCCAATGAAATCTCCCCAGAACATAAAACATTCGCTTCCAACGAAATGACTCCTGAGCACAGAAAACACGCTTCTAACGAAATCACCCCATACTTAAAAATATTCTCGTCCAACGAAATTATCCCAGAGCAGAAAACATTTGCTTCCAACGAAATCACCCCAGAGTACAAAAAATTCGCTTGCAACGAAATCACCCTAAAGCACAAAAAATTCGATATCAACGAAATTACCCCAGGATAGAAAAAAATTGCTTCTATCGTAGTCACCACAGAGCACGAAATATTCATTCCCAATGTAATCACACCAGAGCACAAAAAATTCACTTCCAACGAAATCACGCTAGAACACAAAAAATTAGCTTTTTCAACGAAATCACCCGAGAACACAAAAAATTCGCTTCCAATGAAATCACCCCAGAGCACAAAAAATTCGCTTGCAATGAAATCTCCTGAGAACATAAATGTTCGCTTCCAACGAAAGGACTCCAGAGCACAGAAAACACGCTTCCAACGAAATCACCCCAAAACACAAAACATTGTCTTCTAACGGAATTACATCAGAACACAAACATTCGCTTCCAAAGATATCATCCCAGAGCACAAAACATTCGCTTCCAACGAAATTACCCCAGAACACAAAAAATTCTTTTCAACGAAATCTCCTGAGAACACAAATATTCGCTTTCAAGGAAATCATCCCAGAGCACAAAAAAATTCGCTTTCTACGAAATCAACCTAGAACACAAAAAATTCCCTTTCAACGAAATCATCTGATAACACAAAAAATTCATGTCCAGCGAAATTATCACAGAACAGAAAAAATTCTCTTCCAACGAAAATTAGCTTTCAATGAAATCACCCCAGAGCACAAAAAATTCCCTTCGAACGAAATGACTCCATCGAAAAACCGGAGAACATAAAAAATTCGCTTCCCACGAAATTACCCCAGAACACAAAAAATTCGCTTGCAACGAAATCTTCTGAGAACACATATATTTGCTTCCAACGAAATCACCCCAGAACATAAAAAATTCGCTTTCAATAAAATGACTCCAGAGCACAGAAAACACGCTTCCAACGAAATGACCCCCTAATTCCAAAATTTGCTTCCATCGAAAAAACCGGAGAACATAAAAAATTCGCTTCCAACGAAATGACTCCAGAGCACAGAAAACACGCTTCCAATGAAATGACCCCAGAAAACAAAAATTTCGCTTCCAACGAAATCACCCTAGCACATAAAAAATTCGCTTCCATTGAAATCACCGCAAAACACAAAAATTCACCTCCAATGAAAAGACTCCAAAGCACAGAAAACACGCTTCCAACGAAATGACCGCCTACTTGAAAAATTTTCTTCCATCGAAACAACCAGCGAACACAAAAAATTAGCTTCCAATGAAATTACACCAAAACACAGAAAATTAGCTTGCAACGAAATCTCCTGAGAACACAAATATTCGCTTCCGACGAAAACCGAAGAACACAAAAAAATTCGCATCCAAAAAAATTAACCCAGAATAGAAAAAAATTACTTCCAACCGAATCAACCCAGAGCACAAAAAATTCCCTTCCAACAAAATCACCCAAGAACACAAATATTGGCTTCCAACGAAATTACCCCAGAACTGAATAAAATCACCTGAGTACGCATATATTTGCTAACAACGAAATTACCCCAGAACAGAAAAAATTTGCTTCCATCGAAATCACCCCAGAACACAAAAATTTCGCTTCCATCGAAATCACCCCAGAACACAAAACTTTGCTTCCAAAGAAATCACCCCAGAACACAAAAATTCGCTTCCAACAAAATCACCCCAGAACACAAAAAATTTGCTCCCAAAGAAATCACCGCAGAACACAAAAATTTCGCTTCCAACGAAATGACTCCAGAACACAGAAAAAACGCTACCAACGAACTCACCCGAGAACACAAAAAATTTGCTTCCAACGAAATCATCCTAGAACACAAAAAATTCGCATCCAACGAAATGACTCCAGAGCACAGAAAACACGCTTCCAGTGAAAGGACCCTAGAAAACAAAAATTTCGCTTCCATCGAAATCACCGAAAAACACAAAAATTCACGTCCTACGAAAAGACTCCAGAGCACGTAAAAAAACACGCTTCCAACGAAATGACCCCCTATTTCAAAAATTTGCTTCATTCGAAAAAACCGGAGACACAAAGAATTCGCCTTCCACGAAATCACCCCAGAACACAAAAAATTCGCTTCCAACGATATTACCCCAGAAGAATAAAAATTTGCTTCCAACGAAATCTCCTAAGAACACAAATATTCGCTTCCAAAGAAATCACCCTTAGCACAAAAAATTTGCTTCCAAAGAAATCACCCCAGAGTACAAAAATTCCCTTCCAACAAAATCACCCAAGAACACAAATATTGGCTTCCAACGAAATCACCCCAGAACACAAAAAATTCGCTTCTAACGAAATCACCCTAGAACACAAAAATTCCCTTTCAAAGAAATCACCCGAGAACAAAAAAAAATTCGCTTCCAACGAAATCACCCCAGAGAACAAAAATTTCGCTTCCAAAGAGTTGACTCCAGAGCACAGAAAACACGCTTCCAAAGAAATGATCCCCTACTTCAAAAATTTGCTTCCATTGAAAAGACAGGAGAACACAAAAAATTCTCTTCCAACAATATTACCCCAGAGACAAAAAAATTCTTTTCCAACGAAATCTCGTGAGAACACAAATATTCGCTTCCAAAGATATCATCCCAGAGAACAAAAAATTCGCTTCCAACGAAATTACCCCAGAGCACAAAACATTCGCTTCCAACGAAATCAACCCAGAATACAAAAAAAATCGGTTCCAAAGAAATAACCCAAGAATATAAAAAATTCGCTTCCAAAGAAATAATCCAAGAATATAAAAAATTCGCTTCGATCAAAATCACCCGAGAACACAAAAAATTCGATTCCAACGAAATTACCCCAGATTAAAAGAAATTCCTTCCAACGAAATCACCCCAGAGCACAAAAAAGTCATTTCCAACAAAATGACTCCAGGGCACAGAAAGCACGCTTCCAACGAAATTACCCCGTACTTCAAAAATTTGTTTCCATCGAAATCACCTGAGAACACAAAAAATTCACTTCCAACGAAATCACCCCAGAACACAAAAAATCGCTTGCAACGAAATCTCCTGAGAACACAAATATTCGCTTCCAGCGAAATCACACCAAAGCACAAAAAATTCGCATCCAACGAAATGACTCCATAGCACAGAAAACACGCTTGCAACGAAATGACCCCCTACTTCAAAAATTTGCTTCCTTCGAATAAACCGGAGAACACAAAAAATTCTCTTCCAACGAGATTACCCCAGAAGACAAAAAATTCTTTTCCAATGAGATCTCCTGAGAACACAAATATTCGCTTCCAAAGAAATCATCCCAGAGCACAAAAAACATTCGCTTCCAACGAAAGCACCCGATAACACAAAAAATTCACGTCCAACGAAATTATCACAGAACAGAAAAAAATTTGCTTCCATCGAAATCACCCCAGAATAAAAAAAATTTGCTTCCAACGAAATGACGCTAGAACACAAAAAATTAGCTTTTTCAACGAAATCACCCGAAAACACAAAAAATTCGCTTCCAATGAAATCACCCCAGAACACAAAAATTGCTTGCAATGAAATCTCCTGAGAACACAAATATTCGCTTCCAACGAAATCGTCCCAGAGCACAAAAAATTCGCTTCCAACGAAATTACCCTAGAACACAAAAATTCCCTTTCAATGAAATCACCCAAGAACACAAAAAATTCGTTTCCAACGAAAACACCATAGAACAAAAAAAAATCGCTTCCATCGAAATCACCACAGAAGACAAAAAATTCTCTTCCAATGATATTACCCCAGAAGACAAAAACTTCTTTTCCAACGAAATCTCGTGAGAACACAAATATTCGCTTCCAAAGATATCATCCCAGAGCACAAAAAATTCCCTTCGAACGAAATCACCCAAGAGCACAAAAAATTCGCTTCCAAAGAAATGACTCCAGAGCACAGAAAACACGCTTCCAATGATATGACCCCATACTTCAAAAATTTGCTTCCACCGAAATCACCCCTGAACACAAAAAATTCGCAGCCAACGAAATCACCCTAGAACACAAAACATTCCCTTTCAACGAAATCACCCGAGAACACAAAAAATTAGCTTCTAAGGAAATGACTCCAGAGCACAGAAAATTCGCTTCCAACGAAATCACCCTAGAACACAAATAATTTCCTTTCAACAAAATCACCTGAGAACACAAAAAAGTCACGTCCAACGAAATTACCACAGAACAGAAAAAATTTGCTTCCATCGAAATCACCCGAGAACACAAAAAATTCTCTTCCAACGAAATCACGCTAGAACCCAAAAAATTAGCATTCAATGAAATCACCCCTGAGCACAAAAAATTCTCTTCCAACGAAATGACTCCAGAGCACATAAACCACGAAACCAACGAAATGACCCCCTACTTAAAAAATTTGCTTCCATCGAAAAACCGGAGAACATAAAAATTCGCTTACAACGAAATTACCCCAGAACATAAAAAATTCGCTTGCAACGAAATTTTCTGAGAACACAAATATTCGCTTCCAACGAAATCACACCAGAACACAAAAAATTCGCTTCCAACGAAATGACTCCAGAGCACAGAAAACACGCTTCCAACGAAATGACCCCCTACTTAAAAAATTCGCTTCCATCGAAAAAACCGGAGAACACAAAAATACGCTTCCAACGAAATTACCCCAGAACACAAAAAATTCGCTTTCAACGAAATCTTCTGAGAACACATATATTCGCTTCCAAAGAAATCACCCCAGAACAGAAAAAATTCGCTTCCAATGAAATGACTCCAGATCACAGAAAACATGCTTCCAATGAAATGACCCCCTATTTCAATAATTTGCTTCCATTGAAAAAACCAGAGAACACAAAAAATTAGCTTCCAACAAAATTACCCCAGAACACAAAAAATTCGCTTCCAATGAAATTTTCTGAGAACACAAATATTTGCTTCCAACGAAATCACTCCAGAACAAAAAAAATTCGCTTCCAGCGAAATTACTCCAGAGCACAGAAAATATGCTTTCAACAAAATGATCTCATACTTCAAAAATTTGCTTCCTTCGAAATCACCAGAGAACACAAAAAATTCGCTTCCAACGAAATGACTCCAGAGCACAAAAAACACGCTTCCAACGAAATGACCCCCTACTTAAAAAATTCGCTTCCATCGAAAAAACCGGAGAACACAAAAATATGCTTCCAACGAAATTACCCCAGAACACAAAAAAATCGCTTGCAACGAAATCTCCTGAGAACACAAATATTCGCTTCCAAAGCAATCACCCCAGAGCACAAAAAATTCGCTTTCAATGAAATCTTCTGAGAACACATATATTCGCTTCCAACGAAATCACCCCAGAACACAAAAAATTTGCTTCCAAAGAAATGACTCCAGATCACAGAAAACACGCTTCCAATGAAATGACCCCCTATTTCAATAATTTGCTTCCATTGAAAAAACCAGAGAACACAAAAAATTAGCTTCCATCGAAATTACCCCAGAACACAAAAAATAGGCTTCCAACGAAATGAATCCAGAGCACAGAAAACAAGCTTCCAACGAAATGATCCCATACTTCAAAAATTTGCTTCCTTTGAAATAATCTGAGAACACAAAAAATTCGCTTCCAACGAAATTACCTCAGAAGACAAAAATTTCTTTTCCAACGAAATCTCCTGAGGACACAAATATTTGTTTCCAATGAAATCACCCCAGAGCACAAAAAACTCGTTTCCAACGAAATGATTCCAGGGTTCAGAAAACACGCTTCCAACGAAATGACCCCCTACTTCAAAAATTTGCTTCCATCGAATAAACCAGAGAACACAAAAAATTCTCTTCCAACGAGATTACCCCAGAAGACAAAAAATTCTTTTCCAACGAAATCTCCTGAGAACACAAATATTCGCTTCCAAAGAAACCATCCCAGAGCACAAAAAAATTCGCTTTCAATGAAATCTTCTGAGAACACATATATTCGCTTCCAACGAAATCACCCCAGAACACAAAAAATTTGCTTCCAAAGAAATGACTCCAGATCACAGAAAACACGCTTCCAATGAAATGACCCCCTATTTCAATAATTTGCTTCCATTGAAAAAACCAGAGAACACAAAAAATTAGCTTCCATCGAAATTACCCCAGAACACAAAAAATAGGCTTCCAACGAAATGAATCCAGAGCACAGAAAACAAGCTTCCAACGAAATGATCCCATACTTCAAAAATTTGCTTCCTTTGAAATAATCTGAGAACACAAAAAATTCGCTTCCAACGAAATTACCTCAGAAGACAAAAATTTCTTTTCCAACGAAATCTCCTGAGGACACAAATATTTGTTTCCAATGAAATCACCCCAGAGCACAAAAAACTCGTTTCCAACGAAATGATTCCAGGGTTCAGAAAACACGCTTCCAACGAAATGACCCCCTACTTCAAAAATTTGCTTCCATCGAATAAACCAGAGAACACAAAAAATTCTCTTCCAACGAGATTACCCCAGAAGACAAAAAATTCTTTTCCAACGAAATCTCCTGAGAACACAAATATTCGCTTCCAAAGAAACCATCCCAGAGCACAAAAAAATTCGCTTCCAACAAAAGCCCCCGATAACAGAAAAAATTCACGTCCAAAGAAATTATCACAGAACAGAAAAAAATTTGCTTCCATCGAAATCACCCCAGAATAAAAAAAATTTGCTTCCAACGAAATCACGCTACAACACAAAAAATTAGCTTTTTCAAGGAAATCACTCGAAAACACAAAATTTGCTTTCAAAGAAATCACCCGAGAACACAAAAAATTCGTTTCCAATGAAATCACCCCAGAACACAAAAAATTCGCTTGCAATGAAATCTCCTGAGAACACAAATATTCGCTTCCAACGAAATCGTCCCAGAGCACAAAAGATTCGCTTCCAACGAAATCACCCTAGAACGCAAAAATTCCCTTTCAATGAAATCACCCGAGAACACAAAAAAATTCGCTTCCTACAAAATCACCCCAGAACACAAAAAGTTCCCTTCCAAGGAAAGGACTCCAGAGCACAGAAAACAAGCTTCCAACGAAATGACCCCATACTTCAAAAATTTGCTTCCATCGAAATCACCCCAGAAAAAAAAAAAATTTGCTTCCAACGAAATCACGCTACAACACAAAAAATTAGCTCTTTCAACGAAATCACCCGAAAACACAAAATTTCCTTTCAAAGAAATCACAAGAGAACACAAAAATTCGCTTCCAACGAAATCACCCCAGAGTACAAAAAATTCGCTTCCAAAGAAATGACTAAAGGGCACAGAAAACACGCTTCCAACGAAATGACCCCTTACTTCAAAAATTTGCTTCCATCAAAAAAACCAGAGAACACAAAAAATTCTCTTCCAACGATATTACCCCAGAAGACAAAAAATTCTTTTCCAACGAAAACTCCTGAGAACACAAATATTTGCTTCCAAAGATATCATCCCAGAGCACAAAAAATTTGCTTCCAACGAAATAACCCTATAACACAAAAATTTCCTTTCAACGAAATCAACCGAGAAGACAAAAATTTCGCTTCCAACAAAATCAACCTAGAACAAAAAAATACGCTTCCATCGAAATCACCACAGAAGACAAAAAATTCGCTTCCAACCAAATCACCCCAGAGCAGAAAAAATTCACTTCCAACGAAATCACCCTAGAACGCAAAAATTCCCTTTCAATGAAATCACCCGAGAACACAAAAAATTCGCTTCCTACGAAATCACCCCAGAACACAAATGTTCCCTTCCAACGAAAGGACTCCAGAGCACAGAAAACACGATTCCAACGAAATGTCCCCCTATTTCATATATTTGCTTCCATCGAAATCACCCAAGAACACAAAAAATTCACTTCCAACGAAATTACCCCAGAAGACAAAAATTTCTTTTCCAACGAAACTTCCTGAGAACACAAATATTCGCTTCCAACGAACTCACCCCAGAGCACAAAAAACTTGCTTCCAAAGAAATCACCATAGAATAAAAAGATTCGATTTCAACGATATCACCTGAGAACACAAAAAATTCGCTTCCAATGAAATTACCCCAGAACACAAAAAATTCGCCTGCAATGAAATCTTCTGAGAACACATATAATTGCTTCCAACGAAATCACCGCAGAACACAAAAAATTCGCTTCCAATGAAATGACTCTAGATCACAGAAAACACGCTTCCAATGAAATGACCCCCTATTTCAATAATTTGCTTCCATTGAAAAAACCAGAGAACACAAAAAATTAGCTTCCAACAAAATTACCCCAGAACACAAAAAATTCGCTTGCAACGAAATTTTCTGAGAACACAAATATTCGCTTCCAACGAAATCACTCCAGAACAAAAAAAATTCGCTTCCAGCGAAATTACTCCAGAGCACAGAAAAGATGCTTTCAACAAAATGATCTCATACTTCAAAAATTTGCTTCCATCGAAATCACCAGAGAACACAAAAAATTCGCTTCCAACGAAATGACTCCAGAGCACAGAAAACACGCTTCCAACGAAATGACCCCCTACTTAAAAATTTCGCTTCCATCGAAAAAACCGGAGAACACAAAAATACGCTTCCAAAGAAATTACCCCAGAACACAAAAAATTCGCTTTCAACGAAATCTTCTGAGAACACATATATTCGCTTCCAAAGAAATCACCCCAGAACAGAAAAAATTCGCTTCCAATGAAATGACTCCAGATCACAGAAAACATGCTTCCAATGAAATGACCCCCTATTTCAATAATTTGCTTCCATTGAAAAAACCAGAGAACACAAAAAATTAGCTTCCAACAAAATTACCCCAGAACACAAAAAATCGCTTCCAACGAAATTTTCTGAGAACACAAATATTTGCTTCCAACGAAATCACTCCAGAACAAAAAAAATTCGCTTCCAGCGAAATTACTCCAGAGCACAGAAAATATGCTTTCAACAAAATGATCTCATACTTCAAAAATTTGCTTCCTTCGAAATCACCAGAGAACACAAAAAATTCGCTTCCAACGAAATGACTCCAGAGCACAGAAAACACGCTTCCAACGAAATGACCCCCTACTTAAAAAATTCGCTTCCATCGAAAAAACCGGAGAACACAAAAATACGCTTCCAACGAAATTACCCCAGAACACAAAAAAATCGCTTGCAACGAAATCTCCTGAGAACACAAATATTCGCTTCCAAAGCAATCACCCCAGAGCACAAAAAATTCGCTTTCAATGAAATCTTCTGAGAACACATATATTCGCTTCCAACGAAATCACCCCAGAACACAAAAAATTTGCTTCCAAAGAAATGACTCCAGATCACAGAAAACACGCTTCCAATGAAATGACCCCCTATTTCAATAATTTGCTTCCATTGAAAAAACCAGAGAACACAAAAAATTAGCTTCCATCGAAATTACCCCAGAACACAAAAAATAGGCTTCCAACGAAATGAATCCAGAGCACAGAAAACAAGCTTCCAACGAAATGATCCCATACTTCAAAAATTTGCTTCCTTTGAAATAATCTGAGAACACAAAAAATTCGCTTCCAACGAAATTACCTCAGAAGACAAAAATTTCTTTTCCAACGAAATCTCCTGAGGACACAAATATTTGTTTCCAATGAAATCACCCCAGAGCACAAAAAACTCGTTTCCAACGAAATGATTCCAGGGTTCAGAAAACACGCTTCCAACGAAATGACCCCCTACTTCAAAAATTTGCTTCCATCGAATAAACCAGAGAACACAAAAAATTCTCTTCCAACGAGATTACCCCAGAAGACAAAAAATTCTTTTCCAACGAAATCTCCTGAGAACACAAATATTCGCTTCCAAAGAAACCATCCCAGAGCACAAAAAAATTCGCTTCCAACAAAAGCCCCCGATAACAGAAAAAATTCACGTCCAAAGAAATTATCACAGAACAGAAAAAAATTTGCTTCCATCGAAATCACCCCAGAATAAAAAAAATTTGCTTCCAACGAAATCACGCTACAACACAAAAAATTAGCTTTTTCAAGGAAATCACCCGAAAACACAAAATTTGCTTTCAAAGAAATCACCCGAGAACACAAAAAATTCGTTTCCAATGAAATCACCCCAGAACACAAAAAATTCGCTTGCAATGAAATCTCCTGAGAACACAAATATTCGCTTCCAACGAAATCGTCCCAGAGCACAAAAGATTCGCTTCCAACGAAATCACCCTAGAACGCAAAAATTCCCTTTCAATGAAATCACCCGAGAACACAAAAAAAATTCGCTTCCTACAAAATCACCCCAGAACACAAAAAGTTCCCTTCCAAGGAAAGGACTCCAGAGCACAGAAAACAAGCTTCCAACGAAATGACCCCATACTTCAAAAATTTGCTTCCATCGAAATCACCCCAGAATAAAAAAAAATTTGCTTCCAACGAAATCACGCTACAACACAAAAAATTAGCTCTTTCAACGAAATCACCCGAAAACACAAAATTTCCTTTCAAAGAAATCACAAGAGAACACAAAAATTCGCTTCCAACGAAATCACCCCAGAGTACAAAAAATTCGCTTCCAAAGAAATGACTAAAGGGCACAGAAAACACGCTTCCAACGAAATGACCCCTTACTTCAAAAATTTGCTTCCATCAAAAAAACCAGAGAACACAAAAAATTCTCTTCCAACGATATTACCCCAGAAGACAAAAAATTCTTTTCCAACGAAAACTCCTGAGAACACAAATATTTGCTTCCAAAGATATCATCCCAGAGCACAAAAAATTCGCTTCCAACGAAATAACCCTATAACACAAAAATTTCCTTTCAACGAAATCAACCGAGAACACAAAAATTTCGCTTCCAACAAAATCAACCTAGAACAAAAAAATATGCTTCCATCGAAATCACCACAGAAGACAAAAAATTCGCTTCCAACCAAATCACCCCAGAGCAGAAAAAATTCACTTCCAACGAAATCACCCTAGAACGCAAAAATTCCCTTTCAATGAAATCACCCGAGAACACAAAAAATTCGCTTCCTACGAAATCACCCCAGAACACAAATGTTCCCTTCCAACGAAAGGACTCCAGAGCACAGAAAACACGATTCCAACGAAATGTCCCCCTATTTCATATATTTGCTTCCATCGAAATCACCCAAGAACACAAAAAATTCACTTCCAACGAAATTACCCCAGAAGACAAAAATTTCTTTTCCAACGAAACTTCCTGAGAACACAAATATTCGCTTCCAACGAACTCACCCCAGAGCACAAAAAACTTGCTTCCAAAGAAATCACCCTAGAATAAAAAGATTCGATTTCAACGATATCACCTGAGAACACAAAAAATTCGCTTCCAATGAAATTACCCCAGAACACAAAAAATTCGCCTGCAACGAAATCTTCTGAGAACACATATAATCGCTTCCAACGAAATCACCCCAGAACACAAAAAATTCGCTTCCAATGAAATGACTCCAGATCACAGAAAACACGCTTCCAATGAAATGACCACCTATTTCAATAATTTGCTTCCATTGAAAAAACCAGAGAACACAAAAAATTAGCTTCCAACAAAATTACCCCAGAACACAAAAAATTCGCTTGCAACGAAATTTTCTGAGAACACAAATATTCGCTTCCAACGAAATCACTCCAGAACAAAAAAAATTTGCTTCCAGCGAAATTACTCCAGAGCACAGAAAAGATGCTTTCAACAAAATGATCTCATACTTCAAAAATTTGCTTCCATCGAAATCACCAGAGAACACAAAAAATTCGCTTCCAACGAAATGACTCCAGAGCACAGAAAACACGCTTCCAACGAAATGACCCCCTACTTAAAAATTTCGCTTCCATCGAAAAAACCGGAGAACACAAAAGTACGCTTCCAACGAAATTACCCCAGAACACAAAAAAATTCGCTTGCAACGAAATCTCCTGAGAACACAAATATTCGCTTCCAAAGCAATCACCCCAGAGCACAAAAAATTCGCTTTCAACGAAATCTTCTGAGAACACATATATTCGCTTCCAACGAAATCACCCCAGAACACAAAAAATTCGCTTCCAATGAAATGACTCCAGATCACAGAAAACACGCTTCCAATGAAATGACCCCCTATTTCAATAATTTGCTTCCATTGACAAAACAAGAGAACACAAAAAATTAGCTTCCATCGAAATTACCCCAGAAAACAAAAAATAGGCTTCCAAAGAAATGAATCCAGAGCACAGAAAACAAGCTTCCAACGAAATGATCCCATACTTCAAAAATTTGCTTCCATTGAAATAATCTGAGAACACAAAAAATTTGCTTCCAACGAAATTACCTCAGAAGACAAAAATTTCTTTTCCAACGAAATCTCCTGAGGACACAAATATTTGTTTCCAATGAAATCACCCCAGAGCACAAAAAAACTCGTTTCCAACGAAATGATTCCAGGGCTCAGAAAACACGCTTCCAACGAAATGACCCCCTACTTCAAAAATTTGCTTCCATCGAATAAACCGGAGAACACAAAAAATTCTCTTCCAACGAGATTACCCCAGAAGACAAATAATTCTTTTCCAATGAAATCTCCTGAGAACACAAACATTCATTTCCAAAGAAACCATCCCAGAGCACAAAAAAATTCGCTTCCAACCAAAGCCCCCGATAACACAAAAAATTCAAGTCCAAAGAAATTATCACAGAACAGAAAAAAATTTGCTTCCATCGAAATCACCCCAGAATAAAAAAAAAATTGCTTCCAACGAAATCACGCTACAACACAAAAAATTAGCTCTTTCAACGAAATCACCCGAAAACACAAAATTTCCTTTCAAAGAAATCACAAGAGAACACAAAAATTCGCTTCCAACGAAATCACCCCAGAGTACAAAAAATTCGCTTCCAACGAAATTACTAAAGGGCACAGAAAACACGCTTCCAACGAAATGACCCCTTACTTCAAAAATTTGCTTCCATCAAAAAAACCAGAGAACACAAAAAATTCTCTTCCAACGATATTACCCCAGAAGACAAAAAATTCTTTTCCAACGAAAACTCCTGAGAACACAAATATTTGCTTCCAAAGATATCATCCCAGAGAACAAAAAATTCGCTTCCAACGAAATAACCCTATAACACAAAAATTTCCTTTCAACGAAATCAACCGAGAACACAAAAATTTCGCTTCCAACAAAATCAACCTAGAACAAAAAAATACGCTTCCATCAAAATCACCACAGAAGACAAAAAATTCGCTTCCAACCAAATCACCCCAGAGCAGAAAAAATTCACTTCCAACGAAATCACCCGAGAACACAAAAAGTTCGTTTCCAACGATATGACCCCATACTTCAAAAATTTGCTTCCATCAAAATCACCCGAGAACAGAAAAAATTCGCTTCCAACGAAATCACCCCACAGCACAAAAAATTCGCTTCCAACGAAATGAATCCAGAGTACAGAAAACCCGCTTCCAACGAAATGACCACCACTTCAAAAATTTTTTTCCATCGAAATCACCCCAGAACACAAAAAATTCGCTTCCAACGAATTTATCCCAGAACACAAAAAATTCTTTTCCAATGAAATCTCCTGAGAGCACAAATATTCGCTTCCAAAAATATCATCCCAGAGCATAAAAAATTCGCTTCCAACGAAATCACCGTAGAACATAAAATATTCGCTTCCATTGAAATCACCACAGAAGACAAAAAATTCGCTTCCAACCAAATCACCCCAGAGCAGAAAAAATTAACTTCCAACGAAATCACCCTAGTACATAAAAAATTCGCTTCCAAATAAATCACCCCAGAGCACAAAAATTCGCTGCCAACGAAATGACTCCAGAGCACAGAAAACACAGTTCCAATGAAATGACCGCCTACTTAAAAAATTTGCTTCCATCGAAAAACCAGTAGAATACAAAAAATTCGCTTCCAACGAAATTACCCCAGAACACAAAAAAATTGCTTCCAACGAAATCTCCTGGGAACACAAATATTCGCTTCCAAAGAAATCATCCCAAAACACAAAAAATTCCCTTTCAACGAAATCACTCGAGAACACAAAAAATTCACGTCCAACGAAATTACCACAGAACAGAAAATATTTGCTTCCATCGAAATAACCCCAGAACACAAAAAATTCGCTTCCAACAAAATCACGCTAGAACACAAAAAAATTAGCTTAAAATGAAATCACCCCAGAGCACAAAAAATTCCCTTCCAAGGAAATGACTCCAGAGCACATAAACCATGATTCCAACGAAATGACCCTCTAATTAAAAAATTTGCTGCCATCGAAAAATCGGAGAACATAAAAAATTCGCTTCCAAAGAAATTACCCCAGAACACAAAAAATTCACTTGCAACGAAATTTTCTGAGAACACACATATTCGCTTTCAACGAAAGCACACCAGAACACAAAAAATTCGCTTCCAACGAAATGACTCCAGGGCACAGAAAACACGCTTACAATGAATTGACCCCATATTTGAAAAATTTGCTTCCATCGAAATCACCCGAGAACACAAAAAATTCGCTTCCAACGAAATTACCCCAGAACAGAATAAATTCGCTTCCAACGAAATCTCCTGGGAACACAAATATTCGCTTCCAAAGAAATCATCCTAGAGCACAAAAAAATTTGCTTCCCACGAAATCACACTAGAACACAAAAATTAGCTTTCAATGAAATCACCCGAGAACACAAAAAATTGGCTTCCAACAAAATCCCCCCAGAGCACAAAAAATTCCCTTCCAACGAAATGACTCCAGAGCACAGAAAACACGATCCCAACGAAATGACCCCCTACTTCAAAAATTTGCTTCCATCGAAAAACCAGAGAACATAAAAAAGTTGCTTCCAAAGAAATAACCCTAGAACACTAAAAATTTGCTTGCAACGAAATTTTCTGAGAACACAAATATTCGCTTCCAACGAAATCACCCCAGAACACAAAAACTTCGCTTCCAACGAAATTACTTCTGAGCACAGAAAACACGCTTCCAACGAAATAATCCCTTACTTCAAAAATTTGCTACCATCGATATCACCCGAGAACACAAAAAATTCGCTTCCAACGAAATGACTCCAGAGCACAGAAAACACACTTCCAACGAAATGACCCCCTACTTAAAAAATTCGCTTCCATCGAAAAAACCGGAGAACACAAAAATACGCTTCCAACGAAATTACCCCAGAACACAAAAAATTCGCTTGCAACGAAATTTTCTGAGAACACAAATGTTCGCTTCCAACGAAATCACCCCAGAACACAAAAAATTCGCTTCCAACGAAATGACTCCAGAGCACAAAAACACGCTTCCAAGGCAATGACCCCCTATTTCAAAAATTTGCTTCCATCGAAAAACCCGTAGAATACAAAAAATTCGCTTCCAACGAACTTACCCCAGAACACAAAAAAATCGCTTCCAACGAAATCTCCTGGGAACACAAATATTCGCTTTCAAAGAAATCATCCCAGAACACAAAAAATTCGCTTACAACAAAATCACCCGAGAACACAAAAAATTCCCTTTCATCGAAATCACCCGAGAACACAAAAAATTCACGTCCAACGAAATTACCACAGAACAGAAAATATTTGCTTCCATCGAAATAACCCCAGAACACAAAAAATTCACTTCCAACGAAATCACGCTAGAACACAAAAAAATTAGCTTAAAATGAAATCACCCCAGAACACAAAAAATTCCCTTCCAAGGAAATGACTCCAGAGCACATAAAACATGATTCCAACGAAATGACCCTCTACTTAAAAAATTTGCTGCCATCGAAAAACCGGAGAACATAAAAAATTCGCTTCCAAAGAAATTACCCCAGAACACAAAAAATTCGCTTGCAACGAAATTTTCTGAGAACACACATATTCGCTTTCAACGAAAGCACACCAGAACACAAAAAATTCGCTTCCAACGAAATTACTCCTGAGCACAGAAAACACGCTTCCAACGAAATAATCCCTTACTTCAAAAATTTGCTACCATCGATATCACACGAGAACACAAAAAATTCGCTTCCAACGAAATGACTCCAGAGCACAGAAAACACACTTCCAACAAAATGACCCCCTACTTAAAAAATTCGCTTCCATCGAAAAAACCGGAGAACACAATAAAACGCTTCCAACGAAATTACCCCAGAACACAAAAATTCCCTTTCAACGAAATCACCCGAGAACACAAAAAATTCGCTTCCAACGAAATCACCCCAGAGCACAAAAAATCGCTTCCAACGAAAACACCCTAGAACATAAAAAATTCGCTTCCATCGAAATCACCACAGAAGCCAAAAAATTCGCTTCCAACCAAATCACCCCAGAGCAGAAAAATATTCACTTCCAACGAAATCACCCTAGAACATAAAAAATTCGCTTTCAACGAAATCACCCGAGAACACAAAAAATTCGCTTCCAACAAAATCACCCCAGGGCACGAAAAACTCGTTTCCAAAGAAATGATTCCAGAGCACAGAAAACACGCTTCCAACGATATGACCCCATACTTCAAAAATTTGCTTCCATCGAAATCACCTGAGAACACAAAAAATTCGCTTCCAACGAAATTAACCCTGAACACAAAAAATTTGCTTGCAACGAAATCACCCCAGAAGACAAAAACCTCGCTTCCTACGAAATGACTCCTTAGCACAGAGAACACGATTCCAATGAAATGACCCCCTACTTCAAATATTTGCTTCCACCGAAAAGACCGGAGAACACAAAAAATTCTCTTTCAAAGATATTACCCCAGAAGACAAAAAATTCTTTTCCAATGAAATCTCCTGAGAACACAAATATTCTCTTCCAAAGATATCCTCCTAGAGCACAAAAAATTCTCTTCCAACGAAAACACCCTAGAGTACGAAAAATTCACTTCCAAAGAAATGACTCCAGAGCACTGAAAACATGCTTCCAACGATATGACCCCATATTTCAAAAATTTGCTTCCATCGAAATCATCCGAGAACACAAAAATTTCACTTCCAACGAAATTACCCCAGAACACAAAAAAATCACTTCCGACGAAATTTCCTGGGAACACAATATCTGCTTCCAAAGAAATCATCACAGAGCACAAAAAAATTCGCTTCCAACGAAATCACCCTAGAACACAAAAAATTCCCTTTCAACGAAATCACCCGAGAACACAAAAAATTCACGTCCAACGAAATTACCATAGAACAGAAATAATTTGCTTCCATCGAAATCACCCCAGAACACAAAAAATTCGCTTCTAATGAAATCACGCCAGAACACAAAAATTAGCTTTCAATGAAATCACCCGAGAACACAAAAAATAGGCTTCCAACGAAATCACACCAGAGCACAAAAAATTCCCTTCCATCGAAATGACTACAGAGCACAGAAAACAATGTAGCAATGAAATGACCCGAGAACACAAAAAAATTCACTTTCAATGAAATCACCTGAGAACAAAAGAATTCACGTCCAACGAAATTACCCCAGAATAGAAAAAATTTGCTTCCGACGAAATCACCCAAGAGCACAAAAAATTGGCTTCCAACGAAATGATTCCAGAGCACAGAAAACACGCTTCCAATGAAATGATGCCAGAACACTAAAAATTTCCTTTCAATGAAATCACCCGAGAACACAAAAAATTCGCTTCCAAAGTAATTACCACAGAAAACAAAAAATGCGCTTCCAACGAAATCACCCTTGCACACAAAAAATTCCCTTTAAATGAAATTATCCGAGAACACAAAAAATTTGCTTCCAACGAAATCACTCCAGAGCACCAAAAATTCTCTTCCAACCAAGTGACTCCAGAGCACAGAAAACATGCTTCCAACAAAATGACCCCCTACTTCAAAAATTTGCTTCCATCGAAAAAACCGGAGAACACAAAAAATTCGCTTCCAACAAAATTTCCACAGAACACAAAAAATTCGCTACCAACGAAATCACCCCAGAACACAAAAAATTCGCTTCCAACGAAATGACTCCAGAGCACAGAAAAAAGGCTTCCAAAGAAATGAGCCCAGAACACAAAAAATTCCCTTTCAACGAAATCACCTGAGAACACAAAAAATTCACTTCCAACGAAATCACCACAGAGTACAAAAAATTCGCTACCAACGAAATGACTCCAGAGCACAGAAAACATGCTTCCAACGAAATGACACACTCTTTCAAAATTTGCTTCCATCGAAAAGACCGGAGAACAGAAAAAATTCTCTGCGAACGATATTACCCCAAAAGACAAATAATTCTTTTCCAACGATAACTCCTGAGAACACAAATATTCGCTTCCAAAGATATCATCCCAGAGCACAAAAAATTCGCTTCCAACGAAATCTCCCAAGAACACAAAAATTCCCTTTCAACGAAATCACCCGAGAACACAAAAAATTCGCTTCCAACGAAATGACTCGGGAGGACAGAAAACAATGTAGCAATGAAATGACCCAAGAACACAAAAAATTCGCTTCCAAAGAAATCACCCTAGAACATAAAAATTGGCTTCCATCGAAATAACCACAGAAAACAAAAAATTCCCTTCCAATAAATCACCCCAGAGCACAAAAAATACGCTTCCAAAGAAATCACCCTAGAACATAAAAAATTCGCTTTCAACGAAATCACCTGAGAATAGAAAAAATTCGCTTCCAACAAAATCACCCCAGAGCACAAAAAATTCACTGCCAAAGAAATGACTCCAGAGCACAGAAAACACGCTTTCAACGAAATGACCCTCTACTTAAAAAATTTGCTTCCATCGAAAAAACCGGAGAACACAAAAAATTCGCTTCCAACGAAATTACGCCAGAACACAAAAAATTCGCTTGCAACGAAATATCCTGAGAACACAAATATTAGCTTCCAATCAAATCACCCCAGAGCACAAAAAATTCGCTTCCAACGAAATCACCCCAGAACACAAAAAATTCGATTCCAACGAAATTACTCCAGAGCACAGAAAACACGCTTCCAACGAAATGAAACCATACTTCGAATATTTGCTTCAATCGAAAAAACCGGAGAAAACAAAAAATTCTCTTCCAACGATATTACCCTAGAAGACAAAATATTCGCTTCCAAAGAAATCTCCTGAGAACACAAAAAATTCACGTCCAACGAAATTACCACAGAACAGAAAAAATTTGCTTCCATCGAAATAACCCCAGAATACAATAAATTCGCTTCCAACGAAATCACCCTACATCACAAAAAATTCGTTCCAACGAAATGACTCCAGAGCACAGAAAACACGCTTCGAATGAAATGATACCATACTTCAAAAATTTGCTTCCAACGAAATCACCCAAGAGCACAAAAAATTAGCTTCCAACGAAATGATTCCAGAGCACAGAAAACACGCTTCCAATGAAATGATGCGAGAACACTAAAAATTTCCTTTCAATGAAATCACCCGAGAACACAAAAAAATCACTTCCAACGTACTTACCCCAGGAAACAAAAAATGCGCTTCCAACGAAATCACCCTAGAACACAAAAAATTCCCTTTAAATGAAATCACCCGAGAACACAAAAAATTCGCTTCTAACAAAATCAACACAGAGCACCAAAAATTCGCTAACAACGAAATGACTCCAGAGCACAGAAAACACACTTCCAATAAAATGACCCCCTGCTTCAAAAATTTGCTTCCATCGAAAAAAACAGAGAAAACAAAATATTCTCTTCCAACGAAATTACCCCAGAACACAAAAAAATTCGCTTGCAACGAAATCTTCTGAGAACACGAATATTCGCTTCCAACGAAATCACCCCAGAACACAAAAAATTAGCTTCCAACATAATGACTCCAGAGCAGAGAAAACACGCTTCCAACGAAATGACCCCATATTTCAAAAATTTGTTTCCATCGAAATCACCCGAAAACAAAAAATTCGCTTCTAACGAAATTACCCCAGAACACAATAAATTCGCTTCCAACGATACCTCCTGAGAACACAAATATTTGCTTCCAAAGAAATCATCCCAGAGCACAAAAAAATTCGCTTCCAACGAAATCACCCTGGAACACAAAAAATTCCCTTTCAACCAAATCACCCGAGAACACAAAAAATTCACGTCCAACGAAATTACCACAGAACAGAAAAATTTTGCTTCCATCGAAATCACCCCTGAACACAAAAAATTCGCGGCCAAAGAAATCACCGGAGAACACAAAAAATTCGCTTCCAACGTAATTACCCCAGAACACAAAAAATTCACTTCCAACGAAATCAACCTTGAACACAAAAAATTCCCTTTCAACGAACTCACCCGAGAACAAAAATTTCGCTTCTAACGAAATCACCCCAGAGAAAAAAAAATTCCCTTCCAACGAAATGACTCCAGAGCACAGAAAACACTATTCCAACGAAATGACCTGCTACTTCAAAAATTTGCTTCGATCGAAAAAACCGGAGAACACAAAAAATTCACTTCCATCGAAATCACCCCAGGACACAGAAAATTCACTTTCAACGAAATCACCCTAGAACACAAAAAATTGCCTTTCAATGAAATCACCCGAGAACAGAAAATATTCGATTCCAACGAAATCACCCCAGACCACAAAAAATTCCCTTCCAACGAAATGACTCCAGAGCACAGAAAACACGTTTCCAACGAAATGAGCCCAGAACACAAAAAATTCCCTTTCAACGAAATCACCAGAGAACCCAAAAAATTTGCTTCCAACGAAATCACCCAAGAGCACAAAAAATTCGCTTCCAACGAAATGACTCAAGAGCACAGAAAACAGGCGTCCAAAGAAATGACCCCAGAACACAAAAAATTCCCTTTTAACGAAATCACCAGAGAACACAAAAAATTCACTTCCAACGAAATCAACACAGAGTACAAAAAATTGGCTTCCAACAAAATAACTCCATCGCACAGAAAACAAGCTTCCAAAGAAATGACCCCAGATCACTAAAAATTCGCGGCCAACGAAATCACCCGAGAACACAAAAAATTCGCTTCCAACGAAATCACCCAGAACACAAAAAATTTGCTTCCAACGAAATCACCCCAGAGCACAAAAATTCGCTTCCATCGAAATGACTCCAGAACACAGAAAACACGCTTCCAACTAAATGACCCCAGAACACTAAAAATTCCCGGCCAAAGAAATCACCCGAGAACACAAAAAATTCGCTTCCAACGAAATGACTCCAGAGCACAGAAAACAATGTAGCAATGAAATGACCAGAGAACACAAAAAATTCACTTTCAATGAAATCACCTGAGAACAAAAAAATTCACGTCCAATGAAATTACCCCAGAATAGAAAAAATTTGCTTCCGACGAAATCACCCCAGAGCACAAAAAATTCCCTTCCAATAAATCACCTGAGAACAAAAATATTCGCTTCCCACAAAATTACCCCAGGACGGAAAAAATTTCCTTCCATCGAAATCACTGCAGAACACAAAAAATTCGCTTCCAACGAAATGATTCCAGAGCACAGAAAACACGCTTCCAACGCAATCACCCCAGAGCACAAAAAAATTCCTTCCTACGAAATGACACCAGAACACAAAAAATTCCCTTTCAACGAAATCACCCTAGAACCCAAAAAAAAATTGCTTCCAATGAAATCACCCAAGAGCACAAAAAATTAGCTTCCAACGAAATGATTCCAGAGCACAGAAAACATGCTTCCAATGAAATGATGCCAGAACACTAAAAATTTCCTTTCAATGAAATCACCCGAGAACACAAAAAATTCGCTTCCAAAGTAATTACCCCAGAAAACAAAAAATGCGCTTCCAACGAAATCACCCTAGAACACAAAAAATTCCCTTTAAATGAAATCACCCGAGAACACAAAAAATTCGCTTCCAACGAAATCACGCCAGAGCACCAAAAATTCTCTTCCAACCAAGTGACTCCAGAGCACAGAAAACTCGCTTCCAACAAAATGACCCCCTACTTCAAAAATTTGCTTCCATCGAAAAAACCGGAGAACACAAAAAATTCGCTTCCAACAAAATTTCCACAGAACACAAAAAATTCGCTTCCAACGAAATCACCCCAGAACAAAAAAAATTCGCTTCTAACGAAATGACTCCAGAGCACAGAAAACAGGCTTCCAAAGAAATGACCCCAGAACACAAAAATTCCCTTTCAACGAAATCACCCGAGAACACAAAAAAATCACTTCCAACGAAATCACCACAGAGTACAAAAAATTGGCTTCCAACAAAATGACTCCATCGCACAGAAAACACGCTTCCAACGAAATGACCCCAGAGCACTAAAAATTCGCGACCAACGAAATCACCCGAGAACACAAAAAATTAGCTTCCAAAAAATTCACCCCAGAACCCAAAAAATTCGCTTCCAACCAAATGACTCCAGAGCACAGAATACAGGCTTCCAAAGAAATCACCCCAGAACACAAAAAATTTGCTTCCATCGAAAATACCCGAGAACACAAAAAATTCGCTTCCAACGAAATTACCCCAGAACACAAAAAATTCGCTTCCAACGAAATCACCCAGAACACAAAAAATTTGCTTCCAACGAAATCACCCCAGAGCACAAAAATTCGCTTCCATCGAAATGACTCCAGAACACAGAAAACACGCTTCCAACTAAATGACCCCAGAACACTAAAAATTCCCAGCCAAAGAAATCACCCGAGAACACAAAAAATTCGCTTCCAACGAAATGACTCCAGAGCACAGAAAACAATGTAGCAATGAAATGACCCGAGAACACAAAAAATTCCCTTTCAAGAAATCACCCGAGAACACAAAAAATTCACGTCCAACGAAATTACCACATAACAGAAAAAATTTGCTTCCATCGAAATCACCCCAGAATACAATAAATTCGCTTCCAACGAAATCACCCTACATCACAAAAAATTCGTTCCAACGAAATGACTCCAGAGCACAGAAAACACGCTTCGAACGAAATGATACCATACTTCAAAAATTTGCTTCCAACGAAATCACCCAAGAGCACAAAAAATTTGCTTCCAACGAAATGATTCCAGAGCACAGAAAACACGCCTCCAATGAAATGATGCGAGAACACTAAAAATTCCTTTCAATGAAATCACCCGAGAACACAAAAAATTCGCTTCCAACGTACATACCCCAGAAAACAAAAAATGCGCTTCCAACGAAATCACCCTAGAACACAAAAAATTCCCTTTAAATGAAATCACCCGAGAACACAAAAAATTCGCTTCTAACAAAATCAACCTAGAGCACCAAAAATTCGCTAACAACGAAATGACTCCAGAGCACAGAAAACACACTTCCAATGAAATGACCCCCTGCTTCAAAAATTTGCTTCCATCGAAAAAAACAGAGAAAACAAAATATTCGCTTCCAACGAAATTACCCCAGAACACAAAAAAATTCGCTTGCAAAGAAATCTTCTGAGAACACGAATATTCGCTTCCAACGAAATCACCCCAGAACACAAAAAATTAGCTTCCAACATAATGACTCCAGAGCAGAGAAAACACGCTTCCAACGAAATGACCCCATATTTCAAAAATTTGTTTCCATCGAAATCACCCGAAATCAAAAAATTCGCTTCTAACGAAATTACCCCAGAACACAATAAATTCGCTTCCAACGATACCTCCTGAGAACACAAATATTTGCTTCCAAAGAAATCATCCCAGAGCACAAAAAAATTCGCTTCCAACGAAATCACCCTGGAACACAAAAAATTCCCTTTCAACCAAATCACCCGAGAACACAAAAAATTCACGTCCAACGAAATTACCACAGAACAGAAAAATTTTGCTTCCATCGAAATCACCCCTGAACACAAAAAATTCGCGGCCAAAGAAATCACCGGAGAACACAAAAAATTCGCTTCCAACGTAATTACCCCAGAACACAAAAAATTCACTTCCAACGAAATCAACCTTGAACACAAAAAATTCCCTTTCAACGAACTCACCCGAGAACAAAAATTTCGCTTCTAACGAAATCACCCCAGAGAAAAAAAAATTCCCTTCCAACGAAATGACTCCAGAGCACAGAAAACACTATTCCAACGAAATGACCTGCTACTTCAAAAATTTGCTTCGATCGAAAAAACCGGAGAACACAAAAAATTCACTTCCATCGAAATCACCCCAGGACACAGAAAATTCACTTTCAACGAAATCACCCTAGAACACAAAAAATTGCCTTTCAATGAAATCACCCGAGAACAGAAAATATTCGATTCCAACGAAATCACCCCAGACCACAAAAAATTCCCTTCCAACGAAATGACTCCAGAGCACAGAAAACACGCTTCCAACGAAATGAGCCCAGAACACAAAAAATTCCCTTTCAACGAAATCACCAGAGAACCCAAAAAATTTGCTTCCAACGAAATCACCCAAGAGCACAAAAAATTCGCTTCCAACGAAATGACTCAAGAGCACAGAAAACAGGCGTCCAAAGAAATGACCCCAGAACACAAAAAATTCCCTTTTAACGAAATCACCAGAGAACACAAAAAATTCACTTCCAACGAAATCAACACAGAGTACAAAAAATTGGCTTCCAACAAAATGACTCCATCGCACAGAAAACAAGCTTCCAAAGAAATGACCCCAGATCACTAAAAATTCGCGGCCAACGAAATCACCCGAGAACACAAAAAATTTGCTTCCAACGAAATCACCCAGAACACAAAAAATTTGCTTCCAACGAAATCACCCCAGAGCACAAAAATTCGCTTCCATCGAAATGACTCCAGAACACAGAAAACACGCTTCCAACTAAATGACCCCAGAACACTAAAAATTCCCGGCCAAAGAAATCACCCGAGAACACAAAAAATTCGCTTCCAACGAAATGACTCCAGAGCACAGAAAACAATGTAGCAATGAAATGACCAGAGAACACAAAAAATTCACTTTCGATGAAATCACCTGAGAACAAAAAAATTCACGTCCAATGAAATTACCCCAGAATAGAAAAAATTTGCTTCCGACGAAATCACCCCAGAGCACAAAAAATTCCCTTCCAATAAATCACCTGAGAACAAAAATATTCGCTTCCCACAAAATTACCCCAGGACGGAAAAAATTTCCTTCCATCGAAATCACTGCAGAACACAAAAAATTCGCTTCCAACGAAATGATTCCAGAGCACAGAAAACACGCTTCCAACGCAATCACCCCAGAGCACAAAAAAATTCCTTCCTACGAAATGACACCAGAACACAAAAAATTCCCTTTCAACGAAATCACCCTAGAACCCAAAAAAAAATTGCTTCCAATGAAATCACCCAAGAGCACAAAAAATTAGCTTCCAACGAAATGATTCCAGAGCACAGAAAACACGCTTCCAATGAAATGATGCGAGAACACTAAAAATTTCCTTTCAATGAAATCACCCGAGAACACAAAAAAATCACTTCCAACGTACTTACCCCAGGAAACAAAAAATGCGCTTCCAACGAAATCACCCTAGAACACAAAAAATTCCCTTTAAATGAAATCACCCGAGAACACAAAAAATTCGCTTCTAACAAAATCAACACAGAGCACCAAAAATTCGCTAACAACGAAATGACTCCAGAGCACAGAAAACACACTTCCAATGAAATGACCCCCTGCTTCAAAAATTTGCTTCCATCGAAAAAAACAGAGAAAACAAAATATTCTCTTCCAACGAAATTACCCCAGAACACAAAAAAATTCGCTTGCAACGAAATCTTCTGAGAACACGAATATTCGCTTCCAACGAAATCACCCCAGAACACAAAAAATTAGCTTCCAACATAATGACTCCAGAGCAGAGAAAACACGCTTCCAACGAAATGACCCCATATTTCAAAAATTTGTTTCCATCGAAATCACCCGAAAACAAAAAATTCGCTTCTAACGAAATTACCCCAGAACACAATAAATTCGCTTCCAACGATACCTCCTGAGAACACAAATATTTGCTTCCAAAGAAATCATCCCAGAGCACAAAAAAATTCGCTTCCAACGAAATCACCCTGGAACACAAAAAATTCCCTTTCAACCAAATCACCCGAGAACACAAAAAATTCACGTCCAACGAAATTACCACAGAACAGAAAAATTTTGCTTCCATCGAAATCACCCCTGAACACAAAAAATTCGCGGCCAAAGAAATCACCGGAGAACACAAAAAATTCGCTTCCAACGTAATTACCCCAGAACACAAAAAATTCACTTCCAACGAAATCAACCTTGAACACAAAAAATTCCCTTTCAACGAACTCACCCGAGAACAAAAATTTCGCTTCTAACGAAATCACCCCAGAGAAAAAAAAATTCCCTTCCAACGAAATGACTCCAGAGCACAGAAAACACTATTCCAACGAAATGACCTGCTACTTCAAAAATTTGCTTCGATCGAAAAAACCGGAGAACACAAAAAATTCACTTCCATCGAAATCACCCCAGGACACAGAAAATTCACTTTCAACGAAATCACCCTAGAACACAAAAAATTGCCTTTCAATGAAATCACCCGAGAACAGAAAATATTCGATTCCAACGAAATCACCCCAGACCACAAAAAATTCCCTTCCAACGAAATGACTCCAGAGCACAGAAAACACGCTTCCAACGAAATGAGCCCAGAACACAAAAAATTCCCTTTCAACGAAATCACCAGAGAACCCAAAAAATTTGCTTCCAACGAAATCACCCAAGAGCACAAAAAATTCGCTTCCAAAGAAATGACTCAAGAGCACAGAAAACAGGCGTCCAAAGAAATGACCCCAGAACACAAAAAATTCCCTTTTAACGAAATCACCAGAGAACACAAAAAATTCACTTCCAACGAAATCAACACAGAGTACAAAAAATTGGCTTCCAACAAAATGACTCCATCGCACAGAAAACAAGCTTCCAAAGAAATGACCCCAGATCACTAAAAATTCGCGGCCAACGAAATCACCCGAGAACACAAAAAATTCGCTTCCAACGAAATCACCCAGAACACAAAAAATTTGCTTCCAACGAAATCACCCCAGAGCACAAAAATTCGCTTCCATCGAAATGACTCCAGAACACAGAAAACACGCTTCCAACTAAATGACCCCAGAACACTAAAAATTCCCGGCCAAAGAAATCACCCGAGAACACAAAAAATTCGCTTCCAACGAAATGACTCCAGAGCACAGAAAACAATGTAGCAATGAAATGACCAGAGAACACAAAAAATTCACTTTCAATGAAATCACCTGAGAACAAAAAAATTCACGTCCAACGAAATTACCCCAGAATAGAAAAAATTTGCTTCCGACGAAATCACCCCAGAGCACAAAAAATTCCCTTCCAATAAATCACCTGAGAACAAAAATATTCGCTTCCCACAAAATTACCCCAGGACGGAAAAAATTTCCTTCCATCGAAATCACTGCAGAACACAAAAAATTCGCTTCCAACGAAATGATTCCAGAGCACAGAAAACACGCTTCCAACGCAATCACCCCAGAGCACAAAAAAATTCCTTCCTACGAAATGACACCAGAACACAAAAAATTCCCTTTCAACGAAATCACCCTAGAACCCAAAAAAAAAATTGCTTCCAATGAAATCACCCAAGAGCACAAAAAATTAGCTTCCAACGAAATGATTCCAGAGCACAGAAAACATGCTTCCAATGAAATGATGCCAGAACACTAAAAATTTCCTTTCAATGAAATCACCCGAGAACACAAAAAATTCGCTTCCAAAGTAATTACCCCAGAAAACAAAAAATGCGCTTCCAACGAAATCACCCTAGAACACAAAAAATTCCCTTTAAATGAAATCACCCGAGAACACAAAAAATTCGCTTCCAACGAAATCACGCCAGAGCACCAAAAATTGTCTTCCAACCAAGTGACTCCAGAGCACAGAAAACTCGCTTTCAACAAAATGACCCCCTACTTCAAAAATTTGCTTCCATCGAAAAAACCGGAGAACACAAAAAATTCGCTTCCAACAAAATTTCCACAGAACACAAAAAATTCGCTTCCAACGAAATCACCCCAGAACACAAAAAATTCGCTTCTAACGAAATGACTCCAGAGCACAGAAAACAGGCTTCCAAAGAAATGACCCCAGAACACAAAAATTCCCTTTCAACGAAATCACCCGAGAACACAAAAAATTCACTTCCAACGAAATCACCACAGAGTACAAAAAATTGGCTTCCAACAAAATGACTCCATCGCACAGAAAACACGCTTCCAACGAAATGACCCCAGAGCACTAAAAATTCGCGACCAACGAAATCACCCGAGAACACAAAAAATTAGCTTCCAACCAATTCACCCCAGAACCCAAAAAATTCGCTTCCAACCAAATGACTCCAGAGCACAGAATACAGGCTTCCAACGAAATCACCCCAGAACACAAAAAATTTGCTTCCATCGAAAATACCCGAGAACACAAAAAATTCGCTTCCAACGAAATTACCCCAGAACACAAAAAATTCGCTTCCAACGAAATCACCCAGAACACAAAAAATTTGCTTCCAACGAAATCACCCCAGAGCACAAAAATTCGCTTCCATCGAAATGACTCCAGAACACAGAAAACACGCTTCCAACTAAATGACCCCAGAACACTAAAAATTCCCAGCCAAAGAAATCACCCGAGAACACAAAAAATTCGCTTCCAACGAAATGACTCCAGAGCACAGAAAACAATGTAGCAATGAAATGACCCGAGAACACAAAAAATTCCCTTTCAAGAAATCACCCGAGAACACAAAAAATTCACGTCCAACGAAATTACCACATAACAGAAAAAATTTGCTTCCATCGAAATCACCCCAGAATACAATAAATTCGCTTCCAACGAAATCACCCTACATCACAAAAAATTCGTTCCAACGAAATGACTCCAGAGCACAGAAAACACGCTTCGAACGAAATGATACCATACTTCAAAAATTTGCTTCCAACGAAATCACCCAAGAGCACAAAAAATTTGCTTCCAACGAAATGATTCCAGAGCACAGAAAACACGCCTCCAATGAAATGATGCGAGAACACTAAAAATTCCTTTCAATGAAATCACCCGAGAACACAAAAAATTCGCTTCCAACGTACATACCCCAGAAAACAAAAAATGCGCTTCCAACGAAATCACCCTAGAACACAAAAAATTCCCTTTAAATGAAATCACCCGAGAACACAAAAAATTCGCTTCTAACAAAATCAACCTAGAGCACCAAAAATTCGCTAACAACGAAATGACTCCAGAGCACAGAAAACACACTTCCAATGAAATGACCCCCTGCTTCAAAAATTTGCTTCCATCGAAAAAAACAGAGAAAACAAAATATTCGCTTCCAACGAAATTACCCCAGAACACAAAAAAATTCGCTTGCAAAGAAATCTTCTGAGAACACGAATATTCGCTTCCAACGAAATCACCCCAGAACACAAAAAATTAGCTTCCAACATAATGACTCCAGAGCAGAGAAAACACGCTTCCAACGAAATGACCCCATATTTCAAAAATTTGTTTCCATCGAAATCACCCGAAATCAAAAAATTCGTTTCTAACGAAATTACCCCAGAACACAATAAATTCGCTTCCAACGATACCTCCTGAGAACACAAATATTTGCTTCCAAAGAAATCATCCCAGAGCACAAAAAAATTCGCTTCCAACGAAATCACCCTGGAACACAAAAAATTCCCTTTCAACCAAATCACCCGAGAACACAAAAAATTCACGTCCAAAGAAATTACCACAGAACAGAAAAATTTTGCTTCCATCGAAATCACCCCTGAACACAAAAAATTCGCGGCCAAAGAAATCACCGGAGAACACAAAAAATTCGCTTCCAACGTAATTACACCAGAACACAAAAAATTCGCTTCCAACGAAATCAACCTTGAACACAAAAAATTCCCTTTCAACGAACTCACCCGAGAACAAAAAAATTCGCTTCTAACGAAATCACCCCAGAGAAAAAAATTTCCCTTCCAACGAAATGACTCCAGAGCACAGAAAACACTATTCCAACGAAATGACCTGCTACTTCAAAAATTTGCTTCGATCGAAAAAGTCGGAGAACACAAAAAACTCATTTCCATCGAAATCACCCCAGGACACAGAAAATTCACTTTCATCGAAATCACCCTAGAACACAAAAAATTCCCTTTCAATGAAATCACCGAGAACACAAAAAATTCCCTTCCAACGAAATGACTCCAGAGCACAGAAAACACGCTTCCAACGAAATGAGCCCAGAACACAAAAAATTCCCTTTCAACGAAATCACCAGAGAAACCAAAAAATTTGCTTCCAACGAAATCACCCAAGAGCACAAAAAATTCGCTTCCAACAAAATGACTCCAGAGCACAGAAAACACGCTTCCAATGAAATGATGCCAGAACACTAAAAATTTCCTTTAAACGAAATCACCCGAGAACACAAAAAATTCGCTTCCAACGTAAATACCCCAGAAAACAAAAAATGCGCTTCCAACGAAATCAAAATAGAACACAAAAAATTCCCTTTAAATGAAATCACCCGAGAACACAAAAAATTCGCTTCCAACAAAGTCAACCCAGAGCACCAAAAATTCTCTTCCAACCAAGTGACTCCAGAGCACAGAAAACACCCTTCCAACAAAATGACCCCCTACTTCAAAAATTTACTTCCATCGAAAAAACCGGAGAACACAAAAAATTTGCTTCCAACAAAATTTCCACAGAACACAAAAAATTCGCTTCCAACGAATTCACCCCGGAAAACAAAAAATTCGCTTCCAACGAAATGACTCAAGAGCACAGAAAACAGGCGTCCAAAGAAATGACCCCAGAACACAAAAAATTCCCTTTCAACGAAATCACCAGAGAACACAAAAAATTCACTTCCAACGAAATCAACACAGAGTACAAAAAATTGGCTTCCAACAAAATGACTCCATCGCACAGAAAACACGCTTCCAACGAAATGACCCCAGAGCACTAAAAATTCGCGGCCAACGAAATCACCCGAGAACACAAAAAATTAGCTTCCAAACAATTCACCCCAGAACCCAAAAAATTCGCTTCCAACCAAATGACTCCAGAGCACAGAAAACAGGCTTCCAACGAAATCACCCCAGAACACAAAAAATTTGCTTCCATCGAAAATACCCGAGAACACAAAAAATTCGCTTCCAACGAAATCACTGCAGAGCACAGAAAACACGCTTCGAACGAATTGATACCACACTTCAAAAATTTGCTTCCATCGAAATCACCCGAGAACAAAAAAATTTGCTTCCAACGAAATTACCCCAGAACACAAAAAATTCGCTTCCAACGAAATCACCCAGAACACAAAAAATTTGCTTCCAACGAAATCACCCCAGAGCACAAAAATTCGCTTCCATCGAAATGACTCCAGAACACAGAAAACACGCTTCCAACTAAATGACCCCAGAACACTAAAAATTCCCGGCCAAAGAAATCACCCGAGAACACAAAAAATTCGCTTCCAACGAAATGACTCCAGAGCACAGAAAACAATGTAGCAATGAAATGACCAGAGAACACAAAAAATTCACTTTCAATGAAATCACCTGAGAACAAAAAAATTCACGTCCAACGAAATTACCCCAGAATAGAAAAAATTTGCTTCCGACGAAATCACCCCAGAGCACAAAAAATTCCCTTCCAATAAATCACCTGAGAACAAAAATATTCGCTTCCCACAAAATTACCCCAGAACGGAAAAAATTTCCTTCCATCGAAATCACTGCAGAACACAAAAAATTCGCTTCCAACGAAATGATTCCAGAGCACAGAAAACACGCTTCCAACGGAATCACCCCAGAGCAGAAAAAAATTCCTTCCAACGAAATGACACCAGAACACAAAAAATTCCCTTTCAACGAAATCACCCTAGAACCCAAAAAAAATTGCTTCCAATGAAATCACCCAAGAGCACAAAAAATTAGCTTCCAACGAAATGATTCCAGAGCACAGAAAACATGCTTCCAATGAAATGATGCCAGAACACTAAAAATTTCCTTTCAATGAAATCACCCGAGAACACAAAAAATTCGCTTCCAACGAAATCATGCCAGAGCACCAAAAATTCTCTTCCAACCAAGTGACTCCAGAGCACAGAAAACACCCTTCCAACAAAATGACCCCCTACTTCAAAAATTTCCTTCCATCGAAAAAACCGGAGAACACAAAAAATTCGATTCCAACAAAATTTCCACAGAACACAAAAAATTCGCTTCCAACGAAATCACCCCAGAACACAAAAAATTCGCTTCTAACGAAATGACTCCAGAGCACAGAAAACAGGCTTTCAAAGAAATGACCCCAGAACACAAAAATTCCCTTTCAACGAAATCACCCGAGAACACAAAAAATTCACTTCCAACGAAATCACCACAGAGTACAAAAAATTCGCTACCAACGAAATGACTCCAGAGCACAGAAAACATGCTTCCAACGAAATGACACACTATTTCAAAATTTGCTTCCATCGAAAAGACCGGAGAACACAAAAAATTCTCTTCCAACGATATTACCCCAGAAGACAAAAAATTCTTTTCCAACGAAAACTCCTGAGAACACAAATATTCGCTTCCAAAGATATCATCCAAGAGCACAAAAAATTCGCTTCCAACGAAATCACCCAAGAACACAAAAATTCCCTTTCAATGAAATCACCCGAGAACACCAAAATATCGCTTCCAATGAAATCACCCGAGAGCACAAAAAAAAATTTGCTTCCAACGAAATGACTCGAGAGGACATAAAACAATGTAGCAATGAAATGACCTGAGAACACAAAAAATTCGCTTCCAAAGAAATCACCCTAGAACATAAAAATTGGCTTCCATCGAAATAACCACAGAAGACAAAAAATTCCCTTCTAACCAAATCACCCCAGAGCGCAAAAAATTCGCTTCCAACGAAATCACCCTAGAACATAAAAAATTCGCTTTCAACGAAATCACCCGAGAATAGAAAAAATTCGCTTCCAACGAAATCACCCCAGAGCACAAAAAATTCGCTTGCAATGAAATATCCTGAGAACACAAATATTAGCTTCCAATCAAATCACCCCAGAGCACAAAAAATTCGCTTCCAACGAAATCACTCCAGAACACAAAAAATTCGTTTCCAACGAAATGACTCCAGAGCACAGAAATCACGCTTCCAACGAAATGATACCATACTTCGAAAATTTGCTTCAATCGAAAAAACCGGAGAAAACAAAAAATTCTCTTCCAACGATATTACCCCAGAAGACAAAATATTCGCTTCCAAAGAAATCTCCTGAGAACACAAATATTCGCTTCGAAAGAAATCATCCCAGAGCACAAAAAATTCCCGTTCAACGAAATCACCCGAGAACACAAAAAATTCACGTCCAACGAAATTACCACAGAACAGAAAAAATTTGCTTCCATCGAAATCACCCCAGAACACAATAAATTCGCTTCCAACGAAATCACCCTAGAACAGAAAAACTCCCTTTAAACGAAATCACCCTAGATCACAAAAAATTCGTTCCAACGAAATGACTCCAGAGCACAGAAAACACGCTTCGAACGAAATGATACCATAGTTCAAAAATTTGCTTCCATCGAAATCACCCGAGAACAAAAAATTCGCTTCCAACGAAATTACCCCAGAACACAAAAAATTCGCTTCCAACGAAATCACCCAGAACACAAAAAATTTGCTTCCAACGAAATCACCCCAGAGCACAAAAAATTCGCTTCCATCGAAATGACTCCAGAGCACAGAAAACATGCTTCCAACTAAATGACCCCAGAACACTAAAAATTCGCGGCCAAAGAAATCTCCCGAGAACACAAAAAATTCGCTTCCAGCGTAATTACCCCAGAACAAAAAAATTCGCTTCCAACGAAATCAACCTTGAACACAAAAACTTCCCTTTGAACGAAATCACCCGAGAACAAAAAAATTCGCTTCCAACGAAATCACCCCAGAGTACAAAAAATTCCCTTTCAACGAAATGACTCCAGAGCACAGAAAACACGATTCCAATGAAATGACCCCCTATTTCAAAAATTTGCTTCGATTGAAAAAACCAGAGAACACAAAAAATTCACTTCCATTGAAATCACCCCAGAACACAGAAAATTCACTTTCAAAGAAATCACCCTAGAACACAAAAAATTCCCTTTCAATGAAATCACCCGAGAACACAAAATATTCGCTTCCAACACAATTACCCCAGAGCACAAAAAATTCCCTTCCAACGAAATGACTCCAGAGCACAGAAAACAGGCTTCCAACGAAATGACCCCAGAACACAAATAATTCCCTTTCAACGAAATCACCCAAGAACCCAAAAAATTTGCTTCCAACGAAATCACCCAAGAGCACAAAAAATTAGTTTCCAACGAAATGAATCCAGAGCATAGAAAACACGCTTCCAATGAAATGATGCGAGAACACTAAAAATTTCCTTTCAATGAAATCACCCGAGAACACAAAAAATTCACTTCCAACGTAATCACCCCAGAGCACAAAAAATTCACTGCCAAAGAAATAACTCCAGAGCACAGAGAACAAGCTTCCAATGAAATGACCCTCTACTTAAAAAATTTGCTTCCATCGAAAAACCGGAGAACACAAAAAATTTACTTCCAACGAAATTACCACAGAATACAAAAATTCGATTCCAACGTAATTACCCCAGAAAACAAAAAATGCGCTTCCAACGAAATCACCCTAGAACACAAAAAATTCCCTTTAAATGAAATCACCCGAGAACACAAAAATTTGCTTCCAACGAAATCACTCCAGAGCACCAAAAATTCTCTTCCAAACAAGTGACTCCAGAGCACAGAAAACATGCTTCCAACAAAATGACCCCCTACTTCAAAAATTTGCTTCCATCGAAAAAAACGGAGAACACAAAAAATTCACTTCCAACAAAATTTCCACAGACCACAAAAAATTCGCTTTCAACGAAATCACCCCAGAACACAAAAAATTCGCTTCGAACGAAATGACTCCAGAGCACAGAAAACAGGCTTCCAAAGAAATGACCCCAGAACACAAAAAATTCCCTTTCAACGAAATCACCCGAGAACACAAAAAATTCACTTCCAACGAAATCACCATAGAGTACAAAAAATTCGCTTCCAACGAAATGACTCCATAGCACAGAAAAAATGCTTCCAACGAAATGACACACTATTTCAAAATTTGCTTCCATTGAAAAGACCAGAGAACACAAAAAATTCTCTTCCAACGATATTACCACAGAAGACAAAAAATTCTTTTCCAACGAAAATTCCTGAGAACACAAATATTCGCTTCCAAAGATATCATCCCAGAGCACAAAAAATTCGCTTCTAACGAATTCACCCTAGAACATAAAAAATTGGCTTCCATCGAAATAACCACAGAAGACAAAAAATTCCCTTCTAACCAAATCACCCCAGAGCACAAAAAATTCACTTCCAACGTAATCACCCTAGAACATAAAAAATTCGCTTTCAACGAAATCACCCTAGAATAGAAAAAATTCGCTTCCAAAGAAATCACCCGAGAATAGAAAAAATTCGCTTCCAACGAAATCACCCCAGAGCACAAAAAAATTCACTGCCAAAGAAATGACTCCAGAGCACAGAAAACACGCTTCCAACGAAATGACCCTCTACTTACAAAATTTGCTTCCATCGAAAAACCGGAGAACACAAAAAATTTGCTTCCAACGAAATTACCACAGAACACAAAAAATTCGATTCCAACGTAATTACCCCAGAAAACAAAAAATGCGCTTCCAACGAAATCACCCTAGAACACAAAAAATTCCCTTTAAATGAAATCACCCAAGAGCACAAAAAATTCGCTTCCAACGAAATCAACCTAGAACATAAAAAATTCGCTTTCAACGAAATCACCCGAGAATAGAAAAAATTCGCTTCCAACGAAATCATCCCAGAGCACAAAAAATTCACTGCCAAAGAAATGACTCCAGAGCACAGAAAACACGCTTCCAACGAAATGACCCTCTACTTAAAAAATTTGCTTCCATCGAAAAACCGGAGAACACAAAAAAATTGCTTCCAACGAAATTACCCCAGAACATAAAAATTCGCTTGCAACGAAATATCCTAAGAACACAAATATTAGCTTCCAATCAAATCACCCCAGAGCACAAAAAATTCGCTTCCAATGAAATTACCCCAGAACACAAAAAAATTGCTTCCATGAAAACACCCCAGAACACAAAAAATTCTCTTCCACCGAAATGACTCTAGAGCACAGAAAACATACTTCCAACGAAATGACCCCCTGCTTCAAAAATTTGCTTCCATCGAAAAAACCGGAGAAAACAAAATATTCGCTTCCAACGAAATTACCCCGGAACACAATAAATTCGCTTCCAATGATACCTCCTGAGAACACAAATATTTGCTTCCAAAGAAATCATCCCAGAGCACAAAAAAATTCGCTTCCAACGAAATCACCCTGGAACACAAAAAATTCCATTTCAACCAAATCACCCGAGAACAGAAAAATTCACGTCCAACGAAATTACCACAGAACAGAAAAATTTTGCTTCCATCGAAATCACCCCTGAACACAATAAATTCGCTGCCAACGAAATCTCCCAGAACACAAAAAATTTGCTACCAACGAAATCACCCCAGATCACAAAATATTCGCTTCCTACAAAATGACTCCAGAGCACAGAAAACACGCTTCCAACTAAATGACCCCAGAACACTAAAAATTCGCGGCCAAAGAAATCACCCGAGAACACAAAAAATTCGCTTCCAATGTAATTACCCGAGAACACAAAAAATTCGCTTCCAACGAAATCAACCTTGAACACAAAAAATTCCCTTTCAACGAAATCACCTGAGAACAAAAAAATTCGCTTCCAACGAAATCACCCCAGAGAACAAAAAATTCCCTTCCAACTAAATGACTCCAGAGCACAGAAAACACGATTCCAACGAAATGACCTGCTACTTCAAAAATTTGCTTCAATCGAAAAAACCGGAGAACACAAAAAATTCATTTCCATCGAAATCACCCCAGGACACAGAAAATTCACTTTCATCGAAATCACCCTAGAACACAAAAAATTCCCTTTCAATGAAATCACCCGAGAACACAAAATATTCGCTTCCAACGAAATCACCCCAGAGCACAAAAAATTCCCTTCCAACGAAATGACTCCAGAGCACAGAAAACACGCTTCCAACGAAATGAGCCCAGAACACAAAAAATTCCCTTTCAACGAAATCACCAGAGAACCCAAAAAATTTGCTTCCAACGAAATCACCCAAGAGCACAAAAAATTCGCTTCCAACAAAATGACTCCAGAGCACAGAAAACACGCTTCCAATGAAATGATGCCAGAACACTAAAAATTTCCTTTAAACGAAATCACCCGAGAACACAAAAAATTCGCTTCCAACGTAAATACCCCAGAAAACAAAAAATGCGCTTCCAACGAAATCAAAATAGAACACAAAAAATTCCCTTTAAATGAAATCACCCGAGAACACAAAAAATTCGCTTCCAACGAAGTCAACCCAGAGCACCAAAAATTCTCTTCCAACCAAGTGACTCCAGAGCACAGAAAACACCCTTCCAAAAAAATGACCCCCTACTTCAAAAATTTCCTTCCATCGAAAAAACCGGAGAACACAAAAAATTCGCTTCCAACAAAATTTCCACAGAACACAAAAAATTCGCTTCCAACGAATTCACCCCGGAAAACAAAAAATTCGCTTCCAACGAAATGACTCAAGAGCACAGAAAACAGGCGTCCAAAGAAATGACCCCAGAACACAAAAAATTCCCTTTCAACGAAATCACCAGAGAACACAAAAAATTCACTTCCAACGAAATCAACACAGAGTACAAAAAATTGGCTTCCAACAAAATGACTCCATCGCACAGAAAACACGCTTCCAACGAAATGACCCCAGAGCACTAAAAATTCGCAGCCAACGAAATCACCCGAGAACACAAAAAATTAGCTTCCAAACAATTCACCCCAGAACCCAAAAAATTCGCTTCCAACCAAATGACTCCAGAGCACAGAAAACAGGCTTCCAACGAAATCACCCCAGAACACAAAAAATTTGCTTCCATCGAAAATACCCGAGAACACAAAAAATTCGCTTCCAACGAAATCACTGCAGAGCACAGAAAACACGCTTCGAACGAATTGATACCATACTTCAAAAATTTGCTTCCATCGAAATCACCCGAGAACAGAAAAATTCGCTTCCAACGAAATTACCCCAGAACACAAAAAATTCGCTTCCAACGAAATCACCCAGAACACAAAAAATTTGCTTCCAATGAAATCACCCCAGAGCACAAAAATTCGCTTCCATCGAAATGACTCCAGAACACAGAAAACACGCTTCCAACTAAATGACCCCAGAACACTAAAAATTCCCGGCCAAAGAAATCACCCGAGAACACAAAAAATTCGCTTCCAACGAAATGACTCCAGAGCACAGAAAACAATGTAGCAATGAAATGACCAGAGAACACAAAAAATTCACTTTCAATGAAATCACCTGAGAACAAAAAAATTCACGTCCAACGAAATTACCCCAGAATAGAAAAAATTTGCTTCCGACGAAATCACCCCAGAGAACAAAAAATTCCCTTCCAATAAATCACCTGAGAACAAAAATATTCGCTTCCCACAAAATTACCCCAGAACGGAAAAAATTTCCTTCCATCGAAATCACTGCAGAACACAAAAAATTCGCTTCCAACGAAATGATTCCAGAGCACAGAAAACACGCTTCCAACGCAATCACCCCAGAGCAGAAAAAAATTCCTTCCAACGAAATGACACCAGAACACAAAAAATTCCCTTTCAACGAAATCACCCTAGAACCCAAAAAAAATTGCTTCCAACGAAATCACCCAAGAGCACAAAAAATTAGTTTCCAACGAAATGACTCCAGAGCACAGAAAACAGGCTTCCAACGAAATGACCCCAGAACACAAATAATTCCCTTTCAACGAAATCACCCAAGAACCCAAAAAATTTGCTTCCAACGAAATCACCCAAGAGCACAAAAAATTAGTTTCCAACGAAATGAATCCAGAGCATAGAAAACACGCTTCCAATGAAATGATGCGAGAACACTAAAAATTTCCTTTCAATGAAATCACCCGAGAACACAAAAAATTCACTTCCAACGTAATCACCCCAGAGCACAAAAAATTCACTTCCAACGAAATCACCCTAGAACATAAAAAATTGGCTTCCATCGAAATAACCACAGAAGACAAAAATTTCCCTTCTAACCAAATCACCCCAGAGCACAAAAAATTCACTTCCAACGTAATCACCCTAGAACATAAAAAATTCGCTTTCAACGAAATCACCCGAGAATAGAAAAAATTCGCTTCCAAAGAAATCACCCGAGAATAGAAAAAATTCGCTTCCAACGAAATCACCCCAGAGCACAAAAAATTCACTGCCAAAGAAATAACTCCAGAGCACAGAGTACAAGCTTCCAATGAAATGACCCTCTACTTAAAAAATTTGCTTCCATCGAAAAACCGGAGAACACAAAAAATTTACTTCCAACGAAATTACCACAGAACACAAAAAATTCGATTCCAACTAATTACCCCAGAAAACAAAAAATGCGCTTCCAACGAAATCACCCTAGAACACAAAAAATTCCCTTTAAATGAAATCACCCGAGAACACAAAAATTTGCTTCCAACGAAATCACTCCAGAGCACCAAAAATTCTCTTCCAAACAAGTGACTCCAGAGCACAGAAAACATGCTTCCAACAAAATGACCCCCTACTTCAAAAATTTGCTTCCATCGAAAAAAACGGAGAACACAAAAAATTCACTTCCAACAAAATTTCCACAGACCACAAAAAATTCGCTTTCAACGAAATCACCCCAGAACACAAAAAATTCGCTTCGAACGAAATGACTCCAGAGCACAGAAAACAGGCTTCCAAAGAAATGACCCCAGAACACAAAAAATTCCCTTTCAACGAAATCACCCGAGAACACAAAAAATTCACTTCCAACGAAATCACCATAGAGTACAAAAAATTCGCTTCCAACGAAATGACTCCATAGCACAGAAAAAATGCTTCCAACGAAATGACACACTATTTCAAAATTTGCTTCCATCGAAAAGACCAGAGAACACAAAAAATTCTCTTCCAACGATATTACCCCAGAAGACAAAAAATTCTTTTCCAACGAAAACTCCTGAGAACACAAATATTCGCTTCCAAAGATATCATCCCAGAGCACAAAAAATTCGCTTCCAACGAATTCACCCTAGAACATAAAAAATTGGCTTCCATCGAAATAACCACAGAAGACAAAAAATTCCCTTCTAACCAAATCACCCCAGAGCACAAAAAATTCACTTCCAACGTAATCACCCTAGAACATAAAAAATTCGCTTTCAACGAAATCACCCTAGAATAGAAAAAATTCGCTTCCAAAGAAATCACCCGAGAATAGAAAAAATTCGCTTCCAACGAAATCACCCCAGAGCACAAAAAAATTCACTGCCAAAGAAATGACTCCAGAGCACAGAAAACACGCTTCCAACGAAATGACCCTCTACTTAAAAAATTTGCTTCCATCGAAAAACCGGAGAACACAAAAAATTTGCTTCCAACGAAATTACCACAGAACACAAAAAATTCGATTCCAACGTAATTACCCCAGAAAACAAAAAATGCGCTTCCAACGAAATCACCCTAGAACACAAAAAATTCCCTTTAAATGAAATCACCCAAGAGCACAAAAAATTCGCTTCCAACGAAATCAACCTAGAACATAAAAAATTCGCTTTCAACGAAATCACCCGAGAATAGAAAAAATTCGCTTCCAACGAAATCATCCCAGAGCACAAAAAATTCACTGCCAAAGAAATGACTCCAGAGCACAGAAAACACGCTTCCAACGAAATGACCCTCTACTTAAAAAATTTGCTTCCATCGAAAAACCGGAGAACACAAAAAAATTGCTTCCAACGAAATTACCCCAGAACATAAAAATTCGCTTGCAACGAAATATCCTAAGAACACAAATATTAGCTTCCAATCAAATCACCCCAGAGCACAAAAAATTCGCTTCCAATGAAATTACCCCAGAACACCAAAAAAATTGCTTCCATGAAAACACCCCAGAACACAAAAAATTCTCTTCCACCGAAATGACTCTAGAGCACAGAAAACATACTTCCAACGAAATGACCCCCTGCTTCAAAAATTTGCTTCCATCGAAAAAACCGGAGAAAACAAAATATTCGCTTCCAACGAAATTACCCCGGAACACAATAAATTCGCTTCCAATGATACCTCCTGAGAACACAAATATTTGCTTCCAAAGAAATCATCCCAGAGCACAAAAAAATTCGCTTCCAACGAAATCACCCTGGAACACAAAAAATTCCATTTCAACCAAATCACCCGAGAACAGAAAAATTCACGTCCAACGAAATTACCACAGAACAGAAAAATTTTGCTTCCATCGAAATCACCCCTGAACACAATAAATTCGCTGCCAACGAAATCTCCCAGAACACAAAAAATTTGCTACCAACGAAATCACCCCAGATCACAAAATATTCGCTTCCTACAAAATGACTCCAGAGCACAGAAAACACGCTTCCAACTAAATGACCCCAGAACACTAAAAATTCGCGGCCAAAGAAATCACCCGAGAACACAAAAAATTCGCTTCCAATGTAATTACCCGAGAACACAAAAAATTCGCTTCCAACGAAATCAACCTTGAACACAAAAAATTCCCTTTCAACGAAATCACCCGAGAACAAAAAAATTCGCTTCCAACGAAATCACCCCAGAGAACAAAAAATTCCCTTCCAACTAAATGACTCCAGAGCACAGAAAACACGATTCCAACGAAATGACCTGCTACTTCAAAAATTTGCTTCAATCGAAAAAACCGGAGAACACAAAAAATTCATTTCCATCGAAATCACCCCAGGACACAGAAAATTCACTTTCATCGAAATCACCCTAGAACACAAAAAATTCCCTTTCAATGAAATCACCCGAGAACACAAAATATTCGCTTCCAACGAAATCACCCCAGAGCACAAAAAATTCCCTTCCAACGAAATGACTCCAGAGCACAGAAAACACGCTTCCAACGAAATGAGCCCAGAACACAAAAAATTCCCTTTCAACGAAATCACCAGAGAACCCAAAAAATTTGCTTCCAACGAAATCACCCAAGAGCACAAAAAATTCGCTTCCAACAAAATGACTCCAGAGCACAGAAAACACGCTTCCAATGAAATGATGCCAGAACACTAAAAATTTCCTTTAAACGAAATCACCCGAGAACACAAAAAATTCGCTTCCAACGTAAATACCCCAGAAAACAAAAAATGCGCTTCCAACGAAATCAAAATAGAACACAAAAAATTCCCTTTAAATGAAATCACCCGAGAACACAAAAAATTCGCTTCCAACGAAGTCAACCCAGAGCACCAAAAATTCTCTTCCAACCAAGTGACTCCAGAGCACAGAAAACACCCTTCCAACAAAATGACCCCCTACTTCAAAAATTTCCTTCCATCGAAAAAACCGGAGAACACAAAAAATTCGCTTCCAACGAATTCACCCCGGAAAACAAAAAATTCGCTTCCAACGAAATGACTCAAGAGCACAGAAAACAGGCGTCCAAAGAAATGACCCCAGAACACAAAAAATTCCCTTTCAACGAAATCACCAGAGAACACAAAAAATTCACTTCCAACGAAATCAACACAGAGTACAAAAAATTGGCTTCCAACAAAATGACTCCATCGCACAGAAAACACGCTTCCAACGAAATGACCCCAGAGCACTAAAAATTCGCGGCCAACGAAATCACCCGAGAACACAAAAAATTAGCTTCCAAACAATTCACCCCAGAACCCAAAAAATTCGCTTCCAACCAAATGACTCCAGAGCACAGAAAACAGGCTTCCAACGAAATCACCCCAGAACACAAAAAATTTGCTTCCATCGAAAATACCCGAGAACACAAAAAATTCGCTTCCAACGAAATCACTGCAGGGCACAGAAAACACGCTTCGAACGAATTGATACCATACTTCAAAAATTTGCTTCCATCGAAATCACCCGAGAACAGAAAAATTCGCTTCCAACGAAATTACCCCAGAACACAAAAAATTCGCTTCCAACGAAATCACCCAGAACACAAAAAATTTGCTTCCAACGAAATCACCCCAGAGCACAAAAATTCGCTTCCATCGAAATGACTCCAGAACACAGAAAACACGCTTCCAACTAAATGACCCTAGAACACTAAAAATTCCCGGCCAAAGAAATCACCCGAGAACACAAAAAATTCGCTTCCAACGAAATGACTCCAGAGCACAGAAAACAATGTAGCAATGAAATGACCAGAGAACACAAAAAATTCACTTTCAATGAAATCACCTGAGAACAAAAAAATTCACGTCCAACGAAATTACCCCAGAATAGAAAAAATTTGCTTCTGACGAAATCACCCCAGAGAACAAAAAATTCCCTTCCAATAAATCACCTGAGAACAAAAATATTCGCTTCCCACAAAATTACCCCAGAACGGAAAAAATTTCCTTCCATCGAAATCACTGCAGAACACAAAAAATTCGCTTCCAACGAAATGATTCCAGAGCACAGAAAACACGCTTCCAACGCAATCACCCCAGAGCAGAAAAAAATTCCTTCCAACGAAATGACACCAGAACACAAAAAATTCCCTTTCAACGAAATCACCCTAGAACCCAAAAAAAATTGCTTCCAACGAAATCACCCAAGAGCACAAAAAATTAGTTTTCAACGAAATGACTCCAGAGCACAGAAAACAGGCTTCCAACGAAATGACCCCTGAACACAAATAATTCCCTTTCAACGAAATCACCCAAGAACCCAAAAAATTTGCTTCCAACGAAATCACCCAAGAGCACAAAAAATTAGTTTCCAACGAAATGAATCCAGAGCATAGAAAACACGCTTCCAATGAAATGATGCGAGAACACTAAAAATTTCCTTTCAATGAAATCACCCGAGAACACAAAAAATTCACTTCCAACGTAATCACCCCAGAGCACAAAAAATTCACTTCCAACGAAATCACCCTAGAACATAAAAAATTGGCTTCCATCGAAATAACCACAGAAGACAAAAATTTCCCTTCTAACCAAATCACCCCAGAGCACAAAAAATTCACTTCCAACGTAATCACCCTAGAACATAAAAAATTCGCTTTCAACGAAATCACCCGAGAATAGAAAAAATTCGCTTCCAACGAAATCACCCCAGAGCACAAAAAATTCACTGCCAAAGAAATAACTCCAGAGCACAGAGTACAAGCTTCCAATGAAATGACCCTCTACTTAAAAAATTTGCTTCCATCGAAAAACCGGAGAACACAAAAAATTTACTTCCAACGAAATTACCACAGAACACAAAAAATTCGATTCCAACGTAATTACCCCAGAAAACAAAAAATGCGCTTCCAACGAAATCACCCTAGAACACAAAAAATTCCCTTTAAATGAAATCACCCGAGAACACAAAAATTTGCTTCCAACGAAATCACTCCAGAGCACCAAAAATTCTCTTCCAAACAAGTGACTCCAGAGCACAGAAAACATGCTTCCAACAAAATGACCCCCTACTTCAAAAATTTGCTTCCATCGAAAAAAACGGAGAACACAAAAAATTCACTTCCAACAAAATTTCCACAGACCACAAAAAATTCGCTTTCAACGAAATCACCCCAGAACACAAAAAATTCGCTTCGAACGAAATGACTCCAGAGCACAGAAAACAGGCTTCCAAAGAAATGACCCCAGAACACAAAAAATTCCCTTTCAACGAAATCACCCGAGAACACAAAAAATTCACTTCCAACGAAATCACCATAGAGTACAAAAAATTCGCTTCCAACGAAATGACTCCATAGCACAGAAAAAATGCTTCCAACGAAATGACACACTATTTCAAAATTTGCTTCCATCGAAAAGACCAGAGAACACAAAAAATTCTCTTCCAACGATATTACCCCAGAAGACAAAAAATTCTTTTCCAACGAAAACTCCTGAGAACACAAATATTCGCTTCCAAAGATATCATCCCAGAGCACAAAAAATTCGCTTCCAACGAATTCACCCTAGAACATAAAAAATTGGCTTCCATCGAAATAACCACAGAAGACAAAAAATTCCCTTCTAACCAAATCACCCCAGAGCACAAAAAATTCACTTCCAACGTAATCACCCTAGAACATAAAAAATTCGCTTTCAACGAAATCACCCTAGAATAGAAAAAATTCGCTTCCAAAGAAATCACCCGAGAATAGAAAAAATTCGCTTCCAACGAAATCACCCCAGAGCACAAAAAATTCACTGCCAAAGAAATAACTCCAGAGCACAGAAAACACGCTTCCAACGAAATGACCCTCTACTTAAAAAATTTGCTTCCATCGAAAAACCGGAGAACACAAAAAATTTGCTTCCAACGAAATTACCACAGAACACAAAAAATTCGATTCCAACGTAATTACCCCAGAAAACAAAAAATGCGCTTCCAACGAAATCACCCTAGAACACAAAAAATTCCCTTTAAATGAAATCACCCGAGAGCACAAAAAATTCGCTTCCAACGAAATCAACCTAGAACATAAAAAATTCGCTTTCAACGAATTCACCCGAGAATAGAAAAAATTGGCTTCCAACGAAATCATCCCAGAGCACAAAAAATTCACTGCCAAAGAAATGACTCCAGAGCACAGAAAACACGCTTCCAACGAAATGACCCTCTACTTAAAAAATTTGCTTCCATCGAAAAACCGGAGAACACAAAAAAATTGCTTCCAACGAAATTACCCCAGAACATAAAAATTCGCTTGCAACGAAATATCCTAAGAACACAAATATTAGCTTCCAATCAAATCACCCCAGAGCACAAAAAATTCGCTTCCAACAAAATTATCCCAGAACACAAAAAAAATTGCTTCCATGAAAACACCCCAGAACACAAAAAATTCTCTTCCACCGAAATGACTCTAGAGCACAGAAAACATACTTCCAACGAAATGACCCCCTGCTTCAAAAATTTGCTTCCATCGAAAAAACCGGAGAAAACAAAATATTCGCTTCCAACGCAATTACCCCGGAACACAATAAATTCGCTTCCAATGATACCTCCTGAGAACACAAATATTTGCTTCCAAAGAAATCATCCCAGAGCACAAAAAAATTCGCTTCCAACGAAATCACCCTGGAACACAAAAAATTCCATTTCCACCAAATCACCCGAGAACAGAAAAATTCACGTCCAACGAAATTACCACAGAACAGAAAAATTTTGCTTCCATCGAAATCACCCCTGAACACAATAAATTCGCTGCCAACGAAATCTCCCAGAACACAAAAAATTTGCTACCAACGAAATCACCCAAGATCACAAAATATTCGCTTCCTACGAAATGACTCCAGAGCACAGAAAACACGCTTCCAACTAAATGACCCCAGAACAATAAAAATTCGCGGCCAAAGAAATCACCCGAGAATACAAAAAATTCGCTTCCAATGTAATTACCCGAGAACACAAAAAATTCGCTTCCAACGAAATCAACCTTGAACACAAAAAATTCCCTTTCAACGAAATCACCTGAGAACAAAAAAATTCGCTTCCAACGAAATCACCCCAGAGAACAAAAAATTCCCTTCCAACTAAATGACTCCAGAGCACAGAAAACACGATTCCAACGAAATGACCTGCTACTTCAAAAATTTGCTTCAATCGAAAAAACCGGAGAACACAAAAAATTCACTTCCATCGAAATCACCCCAGGACACAGAAAATTCACTTTCAACGAAATCACCCTAGAACACAAAAAATTCCTTTTCAATGAAATCACCCGAGAACACAAAATATTCGCTTCCAACGAAATCACCCCAGAGCACAAAAAATTCCCTTCCAACGAAATGACTCCAGAGCACAGAAAACAGGCTTCCAACGAAATGAGCCCAGAACACAAAAAATTCCCTTTCAACGAAATCTCCCGAGAACCCAAAAAATTCCCTTCCAACGAAATGACTCCAGAGCACAGAAAACACGCTTCCAATGAAATGATGCCAGAACACTAAAAATTTCCTTTAAACGAAATCACCTGAGAACACAAAAAATTCGCTTCCAACGTAAATACCCCAGAAAACAAAAAATGCGCTTCCAACGAAATCACCCGAGAACACAAAAATTCCCTTTAAATGAAAACACCCGAGAACACAAAAAATTCGCTTCCAACGAAATCAACCCAGAGCACCAAAAATTCTCTTCCAACCAAGTGACTCCAGAGCTCAGAAAACACGCTTCCAACAAAATGACACCCTACTTCAAAAATTTACTTCCATCGAAAAAACTGGACAACACAAAAAATTCGCTTCCAACAAAATTTCCACAGAACACAAAAGATTCGCTTCCAACGAAATCATCCCGAAACACAAAAAATTCGCTTCCAACGAAATGACTCCAGAGAACAGAAAACAGGCGTCCAAAAAAATGACCCCAGAACACAAAAAATTCCCTTTCAACGAAATCACCCGAGAACACAAAAAGTTCACTTCCAACGAAATCAACAGAGAGTACAAAAAATTGGCTTCCAACAAAATGACTCCATAGCACAGAAAACAGGCTTCCAACGAAATGACCCCAGAACACTAAAAATTCGCGGCCAACGAAATCACCCGAGAACACAAAAAATTCGCTTCCAACGTAATTACCCCAGAACACAAAAAATTCGCTTGCAACGAAATTACCCCAGAGCACAAAAATTCCCTTCCAACGAAATGACTCCAGATCACAGAAAACACGCTTCCAACGAAATGACACCCTCCTTCAAAAATTTGCTTCCATCAATAAAACCAGAGAAAACAAAAAATTCACGTCCAACGAAATTACCACAGAACAGAAAAAATTTGCTTCCATAGAAATCACCACAGAACACAAAAAATTCTCTTCCAATGAAATCTCCTGAGAACACAAATAGTCGCTTCCAAAGAAATCATCCCAGAGACCAAACAAGTTCGCTTACAACGAAATCACCCCAGAGCGCAAAAAATTCCCTTCCAACGAAATGACTCCAAAGCACAGAAACCACGATTATAACGAAATACCCCCTACTTCAAAAATTTGCTTACATGGAAAAAACTGGAGAACACAAAAAATTCACTTCCATCGAAGTCACCCCAGAACACAGAAAATTCTCTTCCAACGAAATCACCCTCGAAAACAAAAACTTCCCTTTCAACGAAATCACCCGAGAACACAAAAAAAATTGCTTCAAACGAAATGACCCCTGAACACAAGAAATTTCGCTTCCAACGAAATCACCCCAAAGCACATAAAATAGCTTCCAACGAAATGTCCCCATACTTCAAAAATTTGCTTCCATCGAAATCACCTGAGAACAAAAATAATTCACTTCCAACTAAATTACCCCAGATCACAAAACATTCGCTTCCAACGAAATCACCCCTGAAAACAAAAAATTTCGCTTCCAACGGTATGACCCCCTACTTCAAAAATTTGCTACCATCGAAAAGTCCGGAGAACACAAAAAATTCTCTTCCAACGATATTACCCCAGGAGACAAAAAATCCTTTTCCTACGAATTCTCTTGAGAAAACAAATATTCGTCTCAAAATTATCATCCCAGAGCAAAAAATTTGCTTCCAACGAAATCACCCCAGAATACAAAAAATCCCTTTCAATGAAATCACCCGAGAACACAAAAAATTCGCTTCCAACGAAATCAACCCAGAACACAAAAAATTCGCTTGCAACGAAATCTCCTGAGAACACAAAAATTCGCTTCCAACGAAATCACCCCAGAGCACAAAAATTGGCTTCCAAAGAAATGACTCCAGGGCATAGAAAACACGCTTCCAACGAAATGACCCCATACTTCAAAAATTTGCTACCATCGAAATCACCCCAGAACACAAAAAATTTGCTTCCAATGAAATTACCACAGAACACAAAAAATTCGCTTCCAACGAAATCAGCCCAGAACACAAAAAAATTCGCTTGCAAAGAAATCTCCTGAAAACACAAATATTCGCTTTCAACGAAATCACCCGAGAACACAAAATATTCACTTCCAACGAAATTACTCCAGAGCACAGAAAACACGCTTCCAAAGAAATGACCCCCTACTTCAAAAATTTGCTTCCATCGAAAAGACCGGAGAACACAAAAAATTCTCTTCCAACGATATTACCCCAGAAGACAATAAATTCTTTTCCAACGAAATCTCCTGAGAACACAAATATTCGCTTCCAAAGATATCATCCCAGAGCACAAAAAATTCGCTTACAACGAAATCACCCCAGAGCACAAAAAATTGGCTTCCATAGAAATGACTCCAGAGCATAGAAAACACGCTTCCAACGAAATGACCCCTTACTTCAAAAATTTGCTACCATGGAAAAGACCAGAGAACCCAAAAAATTATCTTCCACCTATATTACCCTAGGAGAAAAAAAATTATTCTCCAAAGTATTCTCCTGAGAAAACAAATATTCGCTCTCAAAATTATCATCCCAGAGCACAAAAAAATCACTTCCAACGAAATCAACATAGAACACAAAAATTCCCTTTCAATGAAATCACCAGAGAACACAAAAAATATGCTTCCAACGAAATCAACCCAGAACACAAAAAATTCGCTTGCAATGAAATCTCCCGAGAACACAAAAATTCGCTCCCAACGAAATCACCCCAGAGCACAAAAAATTCGCTTCCAACGAAATGACTCCAGAGCACAGAAAACACGCTTCCAACGCAATGACCCCCTACTTCAAAAATGTGCTTCCATCGAAAAAACCGGTGAACACAAAAAATTCTATTCCAAAGATATTACCCCAGAATAAATAAAATTCTTTTCCAACGAAATCTCCTGAGTACACAAATATTTGCTTTCAAAGATATCATCCCAGATACAAAAATTCGCTTCCAACAAAATTACCCTAGAACACAAAAATTCCCTTTCAACGAAATCACCCGAGAACACAAAAAATTCGCTTTCAACAAAATCACCCCAGAGCACAAAAAATTTGCTTCCAACGAAATGACTCCAGAGCACAGAAAGCACGCTTCAAATGAAATGACCCCAGAACACAAAAAATTCAACTCCAACGAAATCACCCCAGAGCACAAAAAATTCACTTCCAACGAAATGACTCCAGAGCACAGAAAACACACTTCCAACGAAATGACTGCCTACTTCAAAAATGTGCTTCCATCCAAAAAACCGGAGAACACAAAAAATTCGCTTCCAACGATGTTACCCCAGAAGACAAAAAATTCTTTTCCAGCGAAATTTCTTGAGAACACAAATATTCGCTTCCAAAGATATCATCACAGAGTAGAAAAAATTCGCTTCCAACGAAATCACCCTAGAACACAAAAATTCCCTTTCAAAGAAATCACACGAAAACACAAAAAATTCGCTTCCAACGAAATTAGCACAGAACAGAAAAAATTTGCTTCCATCGAAATCACCCGAGAACACAAAAAATTTGCTTCCAACAAAATCAACCCAGAACACAAAAAATTCGCTTGCAACGAAATCTCCTGAGAACACAAAAATTCACTTCCAACGAAATCACCACAGAGCACAAAAAATTCGCTTCCAACGATATTACCCCAGAAGACAAAAAATTCTTTTCCAGCGAAACCTCCTGAGAACACAAATATTCGCTTCCAAAGATATCATCCCAAAGCACAAAAAATTCACTTCCAAAGAAATCACTCTAGAACACAAAAATTCCCTTTCAACGAAATCACCTGAAAACACAAAAAATTCGCTTCCAACGAAATTACCACAGAACAAAAAAAATTTGCTTCCATCAAAATCACCTGAGAACACAAAAAATTCGCTTCCAACGAAATCACGCTAGAACACAAAAAAACTCTTCCAACGATATTACCCCACAAGACCAAAATTCTTTTCCAACGAAATCTCTGGAGAATACAAATATTCACTTCCAAAGATATCATCCCAGAGCACAAAAAATTCGCTTCCAACGAAATCACCCTAAAACACAAAAATTCCCTTTCTAAGAAATCACCTGAGAATACAAAAAATTCGCTTCCAACGAAATCACCCCAGAGCACAAAAAATTCGCTTCCAATGAAATGACTCCAGAGCACAGAACAAACTCTTCAAACGAAATGACCCCATACTTCATAAGATTGCTTGCATCGAACAAACCGGAGAACACAAAAAATTCTCTTCCAACCATATTACACCAGAAGACAAAAAATTCTTTTCCAATGAAATCTCCTGAGAACACAAATATTCGCTTCCAAAGATATCATCCCAGCGCACAAAAAATTCGCTTCCAAAAAAATCAACCTAGAACACAAAAATTCCCTTTAAATGAAATCACCCAAGAACACAAAAAATTCGCTTCCAACGAAATGATTCCAGAGCACAGAAAACAGGCTTCCAATGAAATGACCCCAGAACACAAAAAATTCCCTTCCAACGAAATCACCCTAGAACATAAAAAAATCGCTTCCATGGAAATCACCTCAGAAGACAAAAAATTCGCTTCCAACCAAATCACCCCAGAGCACAAAAAATTCACTTCCAACGAAATCAACCTAGAACACAAAAATTCCCTTTCAACGAAATCACCCGAGAACACAAAAAATTGACTCCAACGAAATTACCAAAGAAGACAAAAATTTCTTTTAAAACGAAATCAACTGAGAACACAAATATTCGCTTCCAGATATATCATACCAGAGAATGAAAAATTCGCTTCCAACGAAATCACCCCAGAACACAAAAATTCACTTCCAACGAAATCTTCTGAGAACACAAATATTCGCTTCCAACGAAATCACCCCAGAGTACAAAAAATTGGCTTCCAACGAAATGACTCCAGAGTACAGAAAACACACTTCCAACTAAATCACCCGAGAACAGAAAAAATTTTCTTTCAACGAATTCACCCGAGAACACAACAAATTCGCTTCCAACGAAATGATCCCATATTTCAAAAATTTGCTTCCATCGAAATCACCTGAGAACAGAAAAAATTCGCTTCCAACGAAATTACCCCAGAACACAAAAAATTCGCTTCCAACGAAATCACCCCAGAGCACAAAAAATTGGCTTCCAAAGAAATGACTCCAGAGCATAGAAAAGACGCTTCCAACGAAATGACCCCATACTTCAAAAAATTGCTACCATCGATATCACCCCAGAACACAAAAAATTCGTTTCCAATGAAATTACCACAGAACACAAAAAATTCGCTTTCAACGAAATCAGCCCAGAACACAAAAAATTCGCTTCCAAAGAAATCTTCTGAGAACACAAATATTCGCTTCCAACGAAATCACCCCAGAGTACAAAAAATTGGTTTCCAACGAAATGACTCCAGAGCACAGAAAACACGCTTCCAACGAAATCACCCGAGAACAGAAAAAATTTGCTTTCAACGAATTCACCCAAGAACACAACAAATTCGCTTCCAACGAAATGACCCCCTACTTCAAAAATTTGCTTCCATCGAAAAGACCGGAGAACACAAAAAATTCTCTTCCAACGATATTACCCCAGAAGACAAATTCTTTTCCAACGAAATCTCCTGAGAACACAAATATTCGCTTCCAAAGATATCATCCCAGAGCACAAAAAATTTGCTTCCAACAAAATCACCCTAAAACACAAAAATTCCCTTTCAACGAAATCACCCAAGAACACAAAAAATTCGCTTCCAACGAAATGACTCCAGAGCACAGAAAACATGCCTCCAACGAAATGATCCCATACTTCACAAATTTGCTTCCATGGAAATCACCCGAGAACACAAAAAAATTCACTTCCAAAGAAATTACCTCCGAAGACAAAAATTTCTTTTCCAACGAAATCTACTGAGAACACAATTATTCGCTTCCAAAGATATCATCCCAGACCACAAAAAATTCGCTTGCAATGAAATGATCCCATACTTCAAAAATTTGCTTCCATCGAAATCACCCGAGAACAGAAAAAATTCGCTTCCAACGAAATTACCCCAGGACACAAAAAATTCGCTTCCAACGAAATCACCCCAGAACACAAAAAATTCGCTTCCAACGAAATTACCGCAGGACACAAAAAATTCGCTTCCAACGAAATCACCCCAAAACACAAAAAATTCGCTTCCAACGAAATGACTCCAGAGCACAGCAAACACGTTTCCAACGAAATGACCACATACTTCAAAAATTTGCTTCCATCAAAAAGACCGGAGAACACAAAAAATTCTCTTCCAACGATATTACCCCAGAAGACAAAAAATTCTTTTCCAACGAAATCTCCTGATAACACAAATACTTGCTTCCAAAATATCTTCCCAGGGCACAAAAACTTCTCTTCAAAAAAAATCACCCTAGAACACAAAAATTCCCTTTCAAGGAAATCACCTGAGAACACAAAAAATTCGCTTGCAACGAAATCTCCTGAGAACATAAATATTCGCTTCCAAAGAAATCACCACAGAGCACAAAAAATTTGCTTCCAACGAAATGACTCCAGAGCACAGAAAACACGCTTCCAACTAAATGACCACCTATTTCAAAAATTTGCTTCCATCGAAAAGTCCGCAGAACACAAAAAATTCTCTTCCAACAATATTACCCAGAACACAAAAAATTCGTTTCCAACGAATTCTCCTAGGAACACAAATGTTTGCTTCCAAAAAATCATACCAGAGCACAAAAAAATTTGCTTCCACCGAAATCACCCTAGAACACAAAAAATTCCCTTTCAACGAAATCTCCCGAGAACACAAAAAATTCACGTCCAACGAAATTACCACAGAACAGAAAAAATTTCCTTCCATCGAAATCACCCCAGAACACAAAAAATTCGCTTCCAAGGAAAACATGCTAGAACACAAAAAAATCAGTTTTCAACGAAATAACCGAAGAACACAAAAAATTCGCTTCCAACGAAATTACCCCAGAAGACAAAAAATTCGCTTCCAAAGAAATCACCTCAGAACACAAAAAATTCACCTCCAACGAAATGACTCCAGAGCACAGAAAACATGCTTCCAACGAAATGATCCCATACTTCAAAAATATGCTTCCATCGAAATCACCCAAGAACACAAAAATTCGCTTCCAACGAAATTACCCCCGAAGACAATAATTTCTTTTCCAACGAAATCTCCTGAGAACACAAATATTCGCTTCTAAAGATACCATCCCAGAGCACAACAAATTCGCTTCCAACGAAATCACACAAAAACACAAAAATTCCCTTTCAACGAAATAACGCGAGATCACAAAAAATTAGGTTCCAACGAAATTACCCCAGAACACAAAAAATTCGCTTGCAATGAAATCTCCTGAGAACACAAATATTCGCTTCCATCGAAATCACACAAGAATACAAAAAATTCTCTTCCACCGAAATGACTCCAGAGCACAGAAAACATGCTTCCAACGAAATGACCCCCTACTTCAAAATTTTGCTTCGATCGAAAAAACCGGAGAACACAAAAAATTCTCTTCCAACGACATTACCCCAGAAGACAAAAAATTCTTTTCCAATGAAATCTCATGAGAACACAAATATTCGCTTCCAAAGATATCAACCCAGAGCACAAAAAATTTCCTTCCAACGAAATCACCCTAGAACACAAAAATTCCCTTTCAACGATATCACCCGAGAACACAAAAAATTCGCTTCTAACGAAATCACCCCAGAGCACAAAAAATTCGCTTCCAATAAAATGACTACAGAGCAATGAAAACACGCTTCCAACGAAATGACCCCATACTTCAAAAATTTCCCTCCATCGAAAAAACCGGAGAACACAAAAAATTCTCTTCCAACGATATTACCCCAGAAGAAAAAAAATTCTTTCCAACGAAATGTCCTGAGAACACAAATATTCGCTTCCAAAGATATCATCCCAGAGCACAAAAAAATCATTTCAACGAAATCACCCTAGAACGCAAAAATTCCCTTTCAACAAAATCACCCGAGAAACCAAAAAGTTTGCTTCCAACGAAATTACCCTAGAACACAAAAATTCCCTTTCAATGAAATCACCCGAGAACACAAAAAATTCGCTTCCAACGAAATGACTCCAGAGCACAGAAAACATGCTTCCAACGTAATGACCCCCTACTTCAAAATTTTCTTCCATCGAAAAAAACTGGAAAACACAAAAAATTCTCTTCCAACGACATTACCCCATAAGACAAAAAATTCTTTTCCAGCGAAATCTCCTGAGAACACAAATATTCGATTACAACGAAATCACCCCAGAACACAAAAAATTCGCTTCCAACGAAATGACTCCAGAGCACAGAAAACATGCTTCCAAAGAAATGACCCCTACTTCAAAAATTTGCTTCCATCGAAAAACCCGAGGAAACAAAAAATTCTATTCCAACGATATTAACCCAGAAGACAAAAAATTCTTTACCCACAAAATCTCCTGAGAACACAAAATTTGTTTCAAAAGATATCATCCCAGAGCACAACAAAATCGCTTCCAACGAAATGACCCAAGAAAACAAAAAATTCGCTTGCAATGAAATCTCCTAAGAACACAAATATTCGCTTCCATCGAAATCACGCCAGAGCACAAAAAATTCGCTTCCACCGAAATGACTCCAGACCACAGAAAACACGCTTCCAACGAAATGACCCCCTTCTTCAAAAATTTCCTTCGATCGAAAAAACCGGAGAACACAAAAAATTCTCTTCCATCGACATTACCCCGGAAGACAAAAAATTCTTTTCCAACGAAATCTCCTGAGAACACAAATATTAGCTTCCAAAGATATCGTCCCAGAGCACAAAAAATTCATTTCAACGAAATCACCCTAGAACTCAAAAATTCCCTTCCAACGAAATCACCTGAGAACACAAAAAATTCTCTTCCAATGAAATTACCCCAGAATACAAAAAATTCACTTGCAATGAAATCTCCTGAGAACACAAATATTCGCTTCCATCGAAATCATCCCAAAGCACAAAAAATTCTAATCCACCGAAATGAATCCAGAGGACAGAAAATATGCTTCCAACGAAATGACCACCTACTTCAAAAATTTGCTTCGATCAAAAAAACCGGAGAACACAAAAATTCTCTTCCAACGACATTACCCCAAAAGACAAAAAATTCTTTTCCAAAGAAATCTGCTGAGAACACAAATATTCGCTTCCAAAGATATCATCCCCGAGCACAAAAAATTTGCTTCCAACGAAATCACCCTAGAACACAAAAATTCCCTTTCAACGATATCACCCGAGAACACAAAAAATTCGCTTCAAACGAAATCGCCCCAGAGCACAAAAAATTCGCTTCCAACGAAATGACCCCATACTTCAAAAAATTGCTTCCATCGAAAAAACCGGAGAACACAAACAATTCTCTACCAACAATATTACCCAGGAAGACAAAATATTCTTTTCCAATGAAAACTCCTGAGAACACACATATTCGCTTCCAAAGATATCATCCCAGAGCACAAAAAAATCAGTTCAATCAAATCACCCCAGAACACAAAAATTCCCTTTCAAAGAAATCACGTGAGAACACAAAAAATACGCTTCCAACGAACTTACCCCAGAACACAAAAAATTCACTTGCAACAAAATCTCCTGAGAACACAAATATTTGCTTCCAACTAAATCACCCCAGAGTACAAAAAATTTGCATCCAACGAAATGACTCCAGAGCACAGAAAACACGCTTCCAACGAAATGACACACTACTTCAAAAATTTGCTTCCATCGAAAAAACAAGAGAACACAAAAAATTCTCTTCCAACGATATTACCCCAGAAGACAAAAATTCTTTTCCAACGAATCTCCTGAGAACACAAATATTCGCTTCCAAAGATATCATCCCAGAACACAAAAAATTCGCTTCCAAAGAAATCACCCTAGAACACAAAAATTCCCTTTCAAGGAAATCACCCGAGAACACAAAAAATTCGCTTCCAACGAAATTACCCCAGAACACAAAACATTTGCTTGCAACGAATTCTCCTGAGAACACAAATATTTGCTTCCAAAGATATCATCCCAGAGCACAACAAATTCTCTTCCAACGAAATCACACTAGAATGCAAAAATTACCTTTCAACGATATCACGCGAGAACACAAAAAATTCGCTTCCAACGAAATCACCCCAGAGCACAAAAAATTCGCTTACAACGAAATGACACCCTACTCCAAAAAATTGCTTCCAGCGAAAAAACCGTAGATCACAAAAAATTCTCTTCCAACGTTATTACCCCAGAAGACAAAAAATTCTTTTCCAACGAAATCTCCTGAGAACACAAATATTTGCTTCCATAGATATCATCCCAGAGCACAAAAAAATCATTTCGACGAAATCACCCCAGAACACAAAAATTCCCTTTCAAAGAAATCACGTGAGAACACAAAAAATACGCTTCCAACGAAATTACCCCAGAACACAAAAAATTCACTTTCAAAGAAATCTCCTGAGAACACAAATATTCGCTTCAAATGAAATCACCCCAGAGTACAAAAAATTCGCTTCCAACAAAATGACTCCAGAGCACAGAAAACATGCTTCCAAAGAAATGACCCACAACTTCAAAAATTTGCTTCCATCGAAAAAAGCGGAGAACACAAAAAATTCTCTTCCAACGACATTACCCCAGAAGACAAAAAATTCTTTTCCAACGAAATCTCCTGAGAACACAAATATTTGCTTCCAAAGATATCATCCCAGAGCACAAAAAATTTGCTTCCAAAGAAATCACACTAGAACACAAAAATTCCCTTTCAAAGAAATCAAGCGAGAACACAAAAAATTAACTTCCAACGATATGACTGCAAAGCACCGAAAACATGCTTCCAACGAAATGACCCCCTACTTAAAAAATTGCTTCCATCGAAAAAACCGGAGAACACAATAAATTCTCTTCCAACGACATTACACCATAAGACAAAAAATTCTTTTCCAGCGAAATCTCCTGAGAACACAAATATTCGATTACAACCAAATCACCCCAGAGCACAAAAAATTCGCTTCAAACGAAATGACTCCAGAGCACAGAAAACATGCTTCCAATGAAATGACACCCTACTTCAAAATTTGCTTCCATCGAAAAAACAGGAGAACACAAAAAATTGTATCCAACGATATTACCCCAGAAGACAAAAAATTATTTTCCCACGAAATCTCCTGAGAACACAAAATTTGTTTCAAAAGATATCATCCCAGAGCACAAAAAATTCGCTTCCAACGAAATCACCCCAGAACACAAAAATTCCGTTTCAACGAAATCACGCTAGAACACAAAGATTCGGTTCCAAAGAAATTACCCCAGAACACAAAAAATTCGCTTGCAACGATATCACCCGAGAACACAAAAAATTCGCTTCCAACGAAATCATACCAGAACACAAAAAATTCGCTTCCAACGAAATGACTACAGAGCACAGAAAGCACGCTTCCAACGAAATGACCTCCTAATTCAAAAATTTCCTTCCATCGAAAAAACCAGAGAACACAAAAAATTCTCTTCCAACGATATTACCCCAGAAGAAAAAAAATTCTTTCCAACGAAATCTCCTGAGAACACAAATATTTGCTTCCAAAGATATCATCCCAGAGCTCAAAAAAATCATTTCAACAAAATCACCCTAGAAAGCAAAAATTCCCTTTCAACAAAATCACCCGAGAAACCAAAAAATTTGCTTCCAACGAAATTACCCTAGAACACAAAAATTCCCTTTCAATGAAATCACCCGAGAACACAAAAAATTCGCTTCCAACGAAATCACTCCAGAGCACAGAAAACATGCTTCCAAAAAATGACCCCCTACTTCAAAATTTTCTTCCATCGAAAAAACAGGAGAACAAAAAAATTGTATCCAACAATATTATCCCAGAAGACAAAAAATTCTTTTGCAATGAAATCTCCTGAGAACACAAATATTCGCTTCCAAACTTATCATCCCAGAGCAAAAAAAATTCGCTTCCATCGAAATCACCCCAGAACACAAAAATTCCCTTTCAACGATATCACCCGAGAACACAAAAAAGTCGCTTCCAACGATATGACCCCCTACTTCAAAAAATTGCTTCCATCGAAATAACCGGAGATCACAAAAAATTCTCTTCCAACGATATTACCCCAGAAGACAAAAAATTCTTTTCCAACGAAAACTCCTGAGAACACAAATATTCGCTTCCAAAGATATTATCCCAGAGCACAAAAAAATCATTTCAAAGAATTCACCCCAGAACACAAAAATTCCCTTTCAAGGAAATCACCCGAGAACACAAAAAATTCTCTTCCAACGACATTACCCCTGAAGACAAAAAATTCTTTTTCAACGAAATCTCCTGAGAACACAAATATTCGCTTCCAAAGATGTCATCACAGAGCACAAAAAAATCATTTCAACGAAATCACCACTGAACACAAAAATTCCCTTTCAAAGAAATCACGTGAGAACGCAAAAAATACGCTTCCAACGATATTACCCCCGAACACAAAAAATTCACTTGCAACGAAATCTCCTGAGAACACAAATATTCGCTTCCAACGAAATCACCCCAGAGTACAAAAAATTTGCTTCCAACGAAATGAGTCCAGAGCACCGAAAACATGCTTCCAACGAAATGACCCCCTACTTCAAAATTTGCTTCCATCGAAAAAACCGGAGAACACAAATAATTCTCTTCAAACGACATTACCCCAAAAGGCAAAAAATTCGTTTGCAACGAAATCTCCTGAGAACACAAATATTCGCTTCCAAAGTTATCATCCCAGAGCAAAAAAAAATCGCTTCCAACGAAATCACCCCAGAGCACAAAAAATTCGCTTACAACGAAATGACCCCCTACTTCAAAGAATTGCTTCCATCGAAAAAACCGTAGATCACAAAAAATTCTCTTCCAACGATATTACCCCAGAAGACAAAAAATTCTTTTCCAACGAAATCTCCTGAGAACACAAATATTCGCTTCCAAATATATCATCCCAGAGCACAAAAAAATCATTTCAACGAAATCACCCCAGAACACAAAAATTCCCTTTCAAAGAAATCACGTGAGAACACAAAAAATACGCTTCCAACGAAATTACCCCAGAACACAAAAAATTCACTTGCAACGAAATCTCCTGAGAACACAAATATTCGCTTCAAATGAAATCACCCCAGAGTACAAAAAACTCGCTTCCAACAAAATGACTCCAGAGCACAGAAAACATGCTTCCAAAGAAATGACCCACTACTTCTAAAATTTGCTTCCATCGAAAAAACAGGAGAACACAAAAAATTCTCTTCCAACGACATTACTCCAGAAGACAAAAAATTCTTTTCAAACGAAATCTCCTTAGAACACAAATATTCGCTTCCAAAGATATCATCCCAGAGCACAAAAAATTTGCTTCCAAAGAAATCACACTAGAATACAAAAATTCCCTTTCAACGGAATCACGCGAGAACACAAAAAATTAGCTTCCAACGAAATGACTCCAAAGCACCGAAAACATGCTTCCAACGAAATGACCCCCTAATTAAAAAATTGCTTCCATCGAAAAAACCGGAGAACACAAAAAAATTCTCTTCCAACAACATTACCCCATAAGACAAAAAATTCTTTTCCAGCGCAATCTCCTGAGAACACAAATATTTGATTATAACGAAATCACCCCAGAGCACAAAAAATTCGCTTCCAACGAAATGACTCCAGAGCACAGAAAACATGCTACCAATGAAATGACACCCTACTTCAAAATTTGCTTCCATCGAAAAAACAGGAGAACACAAAAAATTGTATTCCAACGATATTACCCCAGAAGACAAAAAATTCTTTTCCAACGAAATCTCCTGAGAACACAAATATTCGCTTCCAAAGATATCATCCCAGAGCACAAAAAAATCATTTCAACGAAATCACCCTAGAACTCCGAATTCCCTTCCAACGAAATCACCCGAGAACACAAAAAATTCTCTTCCAATAAAATTACCCCAGAATACAAAAAATTGACTTGCAACGAAATCTCCTGGGAACACAAATATACGCTTCCATCGAAATCATCCCAGAGCACAAAAAATTCGAATCCACCAAAATGACTCCAGAGGACAGAAAATACGCTTCCAACGAAATGACCACCTACTTCAAAAATTTGCTTCGATCAAAAAACCGGAGAACACAAAAATTCTCTTCCAACGACATTACCCCAAAAGACAAAAAATTCTTTTCCAAAGAAATCTCCTGAGAACACAAATATTCGCTTCCAAAGATATCATCCCAGAGCACAAAAAATTTGCTTCCAACGAAATCACCCTAGAACACAAAAATTCCCTTTCAATGATATCACCCGAGAACACAAAAAATTCGCATCCAACGAAATCACCCCAGAGCACAAAAAATTCGCTTCCAATGAAATGACTCCAGAGCACAGAAAACACGCTTCCAACGAAATGACCCCATACTTCAAAAATTGCTTCCATCGAAAAAACCGGAGAACTCAAACAATTCTCTTCCAACAATATTACGCCAGAAGACAAAATATTCTTTTCCAAAGAAAACTCCTGAGAACACACATGTTCGCTTCCAAAGATATCATCCCAGAGCACAAAAAAATCATTTCAATGAAATCACCCAAGAACACAAAAATTCCCTTTCAAAGAAATCACGTGAGAACACAAAAATTACGCTTCCAACGAACTTACCCCAGAACACAAAAAATTCACTTGCAACGAAATCTCCTGAGAACACAAATATTCGCTTCCAACGAAATCACCACAGAGCACAAAAAATTTGCTTCCAACAAAATGACTCCAGAGCACAGAAAATACGCTTCCAATGAAATGACCGCCTATTTCAAAAATTTGCTTCCATCGAAAAGTCCGGAGAACACAAAAAGTTCTCTTCCAACAATATTACCTCAGAACACAAAAAATTAGCTTCCAACGAAATCTCCTGAGAACACAAATGTTTGCTTCCAAAAAATCATCCCAGAGCACAAAAAAATTTCCTTCCAACGAAATCACTCTAGAACACAAAAAATTCCCTTTCAACGAAATCTCCCGAGAACACAAAAAATTCGCTTCCAACGAAATCACCCCAGAGCACACAAAATTCGCTTCCAACGAAATGACTCCAGAGCACAGAAAACACGCTTCCAACGAAATGACCCCCTACTTTAAAAATTTGTTTCCATCGAAAAAACCGGCGAACACAAAAAATTCTCTTCCAACGACATTACCCCAGAAGACAAAAAATTCTTTTGCAACGAAATCTCCTGAAAACACAAATATTCGCTTCCAAAGATATCATCCCAGAGCACAAAAAATTCGCTTCCAACGAAATCACCCTAGAACACAAAAATTCCCTTTAAACGAAATCACAAGAGAACACAAAAAATTCGCTTCCAATGAAATCACCCCAGAACAAAAAATTCGCTTGCAACGAAATCTCCTGAGAACACAAATATTTGCTTCCAATGATATCATCCCAGAGCAGAAAAAATTCGCTTCCAACGAAATCACCTCAGAAAACAAAAATTCCCTTTCAAAGAAATCACCCGAGAACAAAAAAAATTCGCTTCCAACGAAATGACTCCAGAACACAGAAAACACGCTTCCAACGAAATGACCCCCTACTTCAAAAATTTGCTCCTATCGTAAAACCGGAGAACACAAAAAACTCTTTTCCACCGAAATCTCCTGAGAACACAAATATTCGCTTCCAAAGATATGATCCCAGAGCACAAAAAATTCCCTTCCAACGAAATCACCCTAGAACACAAAAATTCGATTTCAAAGAAATCACCCGAGAACACAAAAAATTCGCTTCCAACGAAATCACCCCAGAGCACAGAAAATATGCTTCCAAAGAAATGACCCCATACTTCAAAAATTTGCTTCCATCGAAAAAACCGGAGAAGTAAAAGAATTCTCTTCCAACGATATTACCCCAGAAGACAAAAATTCTTTTCCCAAGAAATCTCATGAGAACACAAATATTCACTTCCAAAGATATCATCCCAGAGCACAAAAAATTCCCTTTCAACGAAATCTCCCGAGAACACAAAAAATTTCCTTCCTTCGAAATCACCCCAGAACACAAAATATTCGCTTCCAACGACATCACCTCAAAGCACAAAAAATTTGCTTCCAACGAAATGACTCCAGAGCACAGAAAACACGCTTCCAACGAAATGACCCCCTACTTCAAAAATTTGCTTCCATTGAAAAGTCCGGAGAACACAAAAAATTCTCTTTCAACAATATTACCCCATAACACAAAAAATTCATTTCCAAAGAAATCTCCTGAGAACACAATAGTTTGCTTCCAAAAATCATCACAGAGCACAAAAAAATTCACTCCCGACAAAATCACCCTAGAACACAAAAAATTCCCATTCAACGAATTCTCCCGAGAACACAAAAAATTCACGTGCAAAGAAATTACCACAGAACAGAAAAAATTTCCTTCCTTCGAAATCACCCCAGAACACAAAAAATTCGCTTCCAACGAAATAATGCTAGAACAGAAAAAAATACTTTTCAACGAAATCACCCGAGAACACAAAAAATTCGCTTTCAACGAAATTACCCCAGAAGACAAAAAATTCGCTTCCAACGAAATCACCCCAGAACACAAAAAATTCACTTCCAACGATATGACTCCAGAGCACAGAAAACATGCTTTCAATGAAATGAAACCCTACTTCAAAAATTTGCTTCCATCGAAATCACCCGACAACACAAAAAATTCGCTTCGAACAATATTACCCCCGAAGACAAAAATTTCTTTTCCAACGAAATCTCCTGAGAACACAAATATTCGCTTCCAACGAACTCACCCCAGAGCATAAAAAATTCACTTCTAACAAAATCACCCTAGAACATAAAAATTCCCTTTCAACAAAATCACCCGAGAACACAAAAAATTCGCTTCCAACGAAATGAACGCAGAACACAAAAAAATCGCTTGCAACGAAATCTCCTGAGAACACAAATATTCGCTTCCAACGAAATCACCCCAGAGCACAAAAAAATTTGCTTCCAACGAAATGAACGCCTACTTCAAAAATTTGCTTCCATCGAAAAAAAAGGAGAACACAAAAAATTCTCTTTCAACGATATTACCCCAAAAGACAAAAAATTTTTTCCAACGAAATCTCCTGAGAACACATATATTTGCTTCCAAAGATATCATCCCAGAGCACAAATAATTTGATTCCAACGAAATCACCATAGAACAAAAAAATTCCCTTTCAAAAAAATCACCTGAGAACACAAAAAATTCGCTTCCAACGAAATGACTTCAGAGCACAGAAAACATGCCTCCAACGAAATGATCCCATACTTCAAAAATTTGCTTCCATGGAAATCACCCGAGAACACAAAAAATTAACTTCCAAAGAAATTACCCCAGAAGAGAAAAATTTCTTTTCCAACGAAATCTCCTGAGAACACAAATATTCACTTCCGAAGATATCATCCCAGACCACAAAAAAATTCGCTTCCAAAGAAATCACCCTAGAACACAAAAATTCCCTTTCAAGGAAATCACCCGAGAACATAAAAAATTTGCTTCTAACGAAATTACCCCAGAACACAAAACATTTGCTTGCAACGAATTCTCCTGAGAACACAAATATTTGCTTCCAAAGATATCATCCCAGAGCACAAAAAAATTCTCTTCCAACAAAATCACACTAGAACGCAAAAAATTCCCTTTCAACGATATCACGCGTGAACACAAAAAATTCGCTTTCAACGAAATGAGTCCATAGCACCCAAAACATGTTTCCAACGAAATGACCCTCTACTTCAAAAAATTGCATCCATCGAAAAAACCGAAGAACACAAAAAATTCTCTTCCAACAACATTACCCCATAAGACAAAAAATTCTTTTCCAGCGAAATCTCCTGAGAACACAAATATTCGATTACAACGAAATCACCCCAGAGCACAAAAAATCCGCTTCCATCGAAAAGACTCCAGAGCACAGAAAACGTGCTTCCAATGAAATGACCCCTACTTCAAAAATTTGCTTCGATCGAAAAAACCGGAGAACACAAAAAATTCTCTTCCAAGGACATTACCCCAGAAGACAAAAAATTCTTTTCCAACGAAATCTCCTGAGAACACAAATATTCGCTTCCAAAGATATCGTCCCAGAGCACAAAAAATCATTTCAACGAAATCACCCTAGAACTCAAAAATTCCCTTCCAACGAAATCACGTTTGAACACAAAAAATACGCTTCCAACGAACTTACCCCAGAACACAAAAAATTCACTTGCAACGAAATCTCCTGAGAACACAAATATTCGCTTCCAACTAAATCACCCCAGAGTACAAAAAATTTGCTTGCAACGAAATGACTCCAGAGCACAGAAAACACGCTTCCAACGTAATGACCCCCTACTTCAAAATTTTCTTCCATCGAAAAAACCGGAAAACCAAAAAATTCTCTTCCAACGACATTACCCCAGAAGACAAAAAATTCTTTTGCAACGAAATCTCCTGAGAACACAAATATTCGCTTCCAAACTTATCATCCCAGAGCAAAAAATATTCGCTTCCATCGAAATCACCCCAGAACACAAAAATTCCCTTTCAACGATATCACCCGAGAACACAAAAAAGTCGCTTCCAACGATATGACCCCCTACTTCAAAAAATTGCTTCCATCGAAAAAACAGGAGATCACAAAAAATTCTCTTCCAACGATATTACCCCAGAAGACAAAAAATTCTTTTCCAACTAAAACTCCTGAGAACTCAAATATTCGCTTCCAAAGATATTATCCCACAGCACAAAAAAATCATTTCAACGAAATCACCACTGAACACAAAAATTCCCTTTCAAAGAAATCACGTGAGAACGCAAAAAATACGCTTCCAACGACATTACCCCAGAAGGCAAAAAATTCGCTTGCAACGAAATATCCTGAGAACACAAATATTAGCTTCCAATCAAATGACCCCAGACAATAAAAAATTCGCTTCCAACGAAATTACCCCAGAACACAAAAAATTGCTTCCATGAAAACACCCCAGAACACAAAAATACCCTTCCGACCAAATGACTCCAGAGCACAGAAAACACACTTCCAACGAAATGACCCCCTGCTTCAAAAATTTGCTTCCATCGAAAAAACCGGAGAAAACAAAATATTCGCTTCCAACGAAATTACCCCAGAACACAAAAAAATTCGCTTCCAACGAAATCTTCTGAGAACATGAATATTGGCTTCCAACGAAATCACCCCAGAACACAAAAAATTAGCTTCCAACATAATGACTCCAGAGCAGAGAAAACACGCTTCCAAAGAAATGACCCCATATTTCAAAAATTTGCTTCCATCGAAATCACCCGAAAAAACAAAAAATTTGCTTCTAACGAAATTACCCCAGAACACAATAAATTCGCTTCCAACGAAATTTCCTGGGAACACAATATCTGCTTCCAAAGAAATCATCACAGAGCACAAAAAAATTTGCTTCGAACGAAATCACCCTAGAACACAAAAAATTCCCTTCCATCGAAATCACCCCAGGACAAGGAAATTCACTTTCAACGAAATCACCCTAAAACAAAAAATTCCCTCAATGAAATCACCCGAGAACACAAAATATTCGCTTCCAACGAAATCACCCAAGAGCACCAAAAATTCGCTTCCAACGAAATGACTCCAGAGCACAGAAAACACGCTTCCAATGAAATGATGCCAGAACACTAAAAATTTCCTTTAAACGAAATCACCCGAGAACACAAAAAATTCGCTTCCAACGTAAATACCCCAGAAAACAAAAAATGCGCTTCCAACGAAATCACCCTAGAACACAAAAAATTCCCTTTAAATGAAATCACCCGAGAACACAAAAAATTCGCTTCCAACGAAATCAACCCAGAGCACCAAAAATTCTCTTCCAACTAAGTGACTCCAGAGCACAGAAAACACGCTTCCAACAAAATGACCCCCTACTTCAAAAATTTACTTCCATCGAAAAAACCGGAGAACACAAAATATTCGCTTCCAACAAAATTTCCACAGAACACAAAAAATTCGCTTCCAACGAAATCACCCCGGAACACAAAAAATTCACTTCCAACGAAATGACTCCAGAGCACAGAAAACAGGCGTCCAAAGAAATCACTCCGAACACTAAAAATTCGCGGCCAACGAAATCACCCGAGAACACAAAAAATTCACTTGCAACGAAATATACACAGAGTACAAAAAATTGGCTTCCAACAAAATGACTCCATAGCACAGAAAACACGCTTCCAACGAAATGACCCCAGAACACTAAAAATTCACAGCCAACGAAATCACCCGAGAACACAAAAAATTCGCTTCCAACGTAATTACCCCAGAACACAAAAAATTCGCTTCCAACGTAATTACCCCAGAACACAAAAAATTCGCTTCCAACGAAATCACCCCAGAGCACAAATAATTCCCTTCCAACGAAATGACTCCAGAGCGCAGAAAACACGCTTCCAACGAAATGACCCCCTGCTTCAAAAATTTGCTTCCATCAAAAAACCCAGAGAAAACAAAAAATTCACGTCCAACGAAATTACCACAGAACAGAAAAAATTCGCTTCCAATGAAATCTCCTGAGAACACAAATAGTCGCTTCCAAAGAAATCATCCTAGAGCCCAAACAAGTTCGCTTACAATGAAATCACCCCAGAGCGCAAAAAATTCCCTTCCAACGAAATGACTCCAAAGCACAGAAAACACGATTATAACGAAATGACCCCCTACTTCAAAAATTTGCTTACATCGAAAAAACTGGAGAACACAAAAAATTCACTTCCATCGAAGTCACCCCAGAACACAGAAAATTCTCTTCCAACGAAATCACCCTCGAAAACAAAAACTTCCCTTTCAACGAAATCACTAGAGAACACAAAAAATTTGCTTCAAACGAAATTACCCCTGAACACAAGAAATTCGCTTCCGACGAAATCACCCCAAAGCACATAAAATAGCTTCCAACGAAATGTCCCCATACTTCAAAAATTTGCTTCCATCGAAATCACCTGAGAACACAAAATAATTCGCTTCCAACCAAATTACCCCAGAACACAAAACATTCGCTTCCAACGAAATCACCCCTGAACACAAAAAATTTCGCTTCCAACGAGGTGACCCCCTACCATAAAAATTTGCTTCCATCAAAATAACCAGAGAACACAAAAAAATTTGCTTCCAACGAAATTACCCCAGAACACAAAAAATTCACTTCCAACAAAATCTACTGAGGACACAAATATTCGCTTCCATAGAAATCACCCCAGAGCACAAAAAATCCGCATCCAATGAAATCACCCTAAAGCAAAAAAAAATTCACTTTCAACGAAATCACCTGAGAACAAAAAAAGTCACGTCCAACGAAATTACCCCAGAATAGAAAAAATTTACTTCCAACCAAATCAACCCAGAGCATAAAAAATTCCCTTCCAACAAAATCACCCGAGAACAAAAATATTGGCTTCTAAAGAAATTACCCCAGAAGAGAAAAAAATTGCTTCCAACAAAATCACCCAGAGCACAAAAAATTCCCTTCCAATAAATCACCTGAGAACAAAAATATTGGCTTCCCACAAAATTGCCCCAGAACGGAAAAAATTTCCTTCCATCGAAATCACCGCAGAACACAAAAAATTCGCTTCCAACGAAATGACTCCAGAGCACAGAAAACACGCTTCCAATGAAATCACCCCAGAACACAAAAAATTTGCTTCCAACGAAATTACCCCAGAACACAATAAATTCGCTTCCAAAGATATCTCCTGAGAACACAAATATTTGCTTCCAAAGAAATCATCCCAGAGCACAAAAAAATTCGCTGCCAACGAAATCACCCTAGAACACAAAACATTCCTTTTCAACGAAATCACCCGAGAACACAAAAAATTAGCTTCCAACGAAATCACCCCAGAACACAAAAAATTTGCTTCCTACGAAATGACTCCAGAGCACAGAAAACACGCTTCGAATGAAATGATACCATACTTCAAAAATTTGCTTCAATCGAAAAAACTGGAGAAAACAAAAAATTCTCTTCCAACGATATTACCCCAGAAGACAAAATATTTGCTTCCAACGAAATCTCCTGAGAACACAAATATTCGCTTCGAAAGAAATCATCACAGAGCACAAAAAAATTAGCTTCCAACGAAATCACAAAAGAACACAAAAAATTCCCTTCCAACAAAATCACCCCAGAACACAAAAAATTTGCTTCCAATGAAATCAACCCAGAACACAAAAAATTTGCTTCCAATGAAATGACTCCAGAGCACAGAAAACACGCTTTCAACAAAATCACCCCATACTTCCAAAAAATTCGCTTCCAACAAAATTGCCCCAGAACACAAAAAATTCTCTTCCAAAAAAAATCAACCCTGAACACAAAATATTCGCTTCCATCGAAATCATACCAGAACAGAACAAATTCGCTTCCAAAAAAATCACCCCAGAACACAAAAAATTCGCTTCCAACGAAATGACTCCAGAGCACACAAAACATGCTTCCAACGAAATGACCCCCTACTTCAATAATTTGCTTCCATCGAGAAAACCTGACAACAAAAAAAATACACTTCCAACGAAAATACCCTAGAACACGAAAAATTCGCCTCCACTGAAATCATCCCAGAACACAAAAAATTCGCTTCCAACGAAATCAACACAGAACACAAAAAATTTGCTTCCAACGAAATCACCCTAGAACACAAAACATTCCCTTTCAACGAAATCACCGGAGAACACAAAAAATTCACTTCCAACGAAATGACTCCAGAGCACAGGAAACCCGCTTCGAATGAAATGATACCATATTTCAAAAATTTGCTTCCATCGAAATCACCCGAGAACACAAAAAATTCGCTTCCAACGAAATTACCCCCGAACACAAAAATTCGCTTCTAACGAAATCACCCCAGGACACAAAAAAATCGCTTCCAACAAAATGACTCCAGAGCACAGAAAACACGCTTCCAACGAAATGACCCCAGAACACAAAAAATTCCCTTTCAACGAAATCACCCCAGACCTCCAAAAATTCGCTTCCAACGAAATCACCCCAGAACACAAAAAATTTGCTTCCAAAGAAATGAATCCAGAGCACAGAATACACGCTTCCAACGAAATGACACCAGAACACTAAAAATTCCCTTTCAACGATATCACCCTAGAACACAAAAAATTCGCTTCCAACGTAATTACCCCAGAAAACAAAAAATTCGCTTCCAAAGAAATCACACCAAAGCACCAAAAATTCCCTTCCAATGAAGTGACTCCAGAGCACAGAAAACACGCTTCCAACGAAATGACCCCCTACTTCAAAAATTTGCTTTCATCGAAAAAACCGGAGAACACAAAAAATTCGCTTCCAACGAAATTACCCCAGAACACAAAAAAATTTGCTTGCAATGAAATCTTCTGAGAACATGAATATTCGCTTCCAACGAAATCACCCAATAACACAAAAAATTCGCTTCCAACGAAATCACCCGAGAACACAAAATATTCGCTTCTAACAAACTTGCCCCAGAGCACAAAAAATTAACTTCCAACGAAATGACTCCAGAGCACAGAAAACACGCTTCCAACAAAATGGCCCCCTACTTCAAAAATTTGCTTCCATCAAAATCACCATAGAACACAAAATAAATTTGCTTCCAACGAAATTACCCAAGAACACAAAAAATTTGCTTCCAACGAAATATCCTGAGAACACAAATATACGCTTCCAAAGAAATCATCCCAGAGCACAAAAAAATTCACTTCCTCGAAATCACCCTGGAACACAAAAAATTCGCTTCCAACGAAATGACTCCAGAGCACAGAAAACAAGCTTTGAATAAAATGATACCATACTTCAAAAATTTGCTTCCATCGAAATCAACCGAGAACACAAAAAATTCGCTTCCAACGAAATGACTCCTGAGCATAGAAAACACGCTACCAACGAAATGACCCCAGAACACAAAAAATTCGCTTCCATCAAAATCACCCTAGAACACAAATAGTTTGTTTCCAACGAAATCACACCAGACCACAAAAAATTCGCTACCAACGAAATCACCCCAGATCACAAAATCTTCATTTCCAACGAAATCACACCAGAACAGAGAAAAATTCGCTTTTAACGAAATGACTCCAAAGAACATAAAACCCGCTTCCAACGAAATTACCCCAGATCACAAAAAATTCCCTTCCAATGAAATCACCCCAGAACACACACACAAAAAAAATTTGCTTCCAATGAAATTACCCCAGAACGCAAAACATTCTCTTACTACAAAAACATTCCAGAGCAAAAAAAAAAAAAAAAAAAAATGTGTTTCCAACAAAATCACACCAGAACAGAGAAAAATTCGCTTCCAATGAAATGACTACAAAGGACATAAAACCCTCTTCCAACAAAATTACCCCAGAACACCAAAAATTCGCTCCCACAGAAACCTCCCCAGAACACAAAAAAATCGCTTCGATAGAAATCAACCCAGAACACAAAAAATTCGCTTCCATCAAAATGACTCCAGAACACAGGAAACTCGCTTCCAAATAAATCACCCCTTACTTCAAAAAATTCGCTAACAACAATATCATCCCAGACCACAAAAAATTCGCTTCCATCGAAATCACCCTAGAATACAAAAATTCCCTTTCAACGATATCACCCTAGAACACAAAAAATTCACGTCCGACGAAATTTCCCCAGAACACAAAAACTTCGCCTACAACGAAATCACCCCAGAACACAAAAAATTCGCTTCCAACGAAATGACTCCAGAGCACAGAAAACAGGCTTCCAACGAAATGACCATAGAACACAAAAATTCCCTTTTAACAAAATCACCCGAGAAAACAAAAAATTCGCTTCCAACGAAATGACTCCAGAGCACAGAAAACACGCTTCCAACGAAATGACTCCAGAGCACAGAAAACATGCTTCCAACGAAATGACCCCAGAACACAAAAAATTCCCTTTTAACGAAATCTCCCGAGAACACAAAAAATTCGCTTCCAACGAAATCACCCCAGAGCAACAAAAATTCCCTTCCAACGAAGTGAATCCAGAGCACAGAAAACACGCTTCCAACGAAATGACCCCCTACATCAAAAATTTGCTTCCATGGAAAAAACCTGAGAACACAAAAAATTCGCTTCCAACAACATTACCCCAGAACACAAAAAAATTCGCTTGCAACGAAATCTTCTGAGAACACAAATATTCGCTTCCAGGAAGTCACCCAAGAACACAAAAAATTTGCTTCCAACGAAATGACTCCAGAGCACAGAAAACACGCTTCGAACGAAATGATACCATACTTCAAAAATTTGTTTCCATTGAAATCACCCGAGAACACAAAATATTCGCTTCCAACGAAATCACCCCAGAACAAAAAAAATTCGCTTGCAAGGAAATCTTCTGAGAACACAAATATTCGCTTCCAAAGAAATCATCCCAGAGCACAAAAAAATTCGCTTCCAAAAAAATCACCCTAGAACACAAAAAATTCACGTCCAACGAAATTACCCCAGAACACAATAAAATCGCTTCCAACGAAATTACCCGAGAACACAAAAATTTCGCTTCCAACAAAATCACATCCAGAGCACAAAAAATTCGATTCCAACGAAATGACTCCAGAGCACAGAAAACACGCTTTCAAGGAAATGATTCATTACTTCAAAAATTGGCTTCCATCGAAATCACCCGAGAACACAAAAAATTCACTTCCAACGAAATTATCCCTGAACACAAAAAATGTGTCTCCAACGAAATCACCCCAGAGCACAAAAAATTTGCTTCCAAAGAAGTGACTCCAGAGCACAGAAAACATGCTTCCAACGAAATGACTCCCTACTTCAAAAATTTGCTTCCATCGAAAAATCCTGAGAACACAAAAATTTCCATTCCAACGATATTACCCCAGAACAAAAAAAATTTGCTTCCAAAGAAATGCCTCTAGAGCACAGAAAACACACTTCCAACGAAATGACCCCATATTTCAAAAATTTTCTTCCATTGAAATAATATAAGAACACAGAAAATTCTCTTCCAAAGATATTACCCAAGAAGACCAAAAATTGTTTTCCCACGAAATCACCCGAGAACACAAAAAAATTCGCTTCCAACGAAATCACCCTAGAACACAAAAAATTCTCTGTAAAATAAATCACCCGAGAACGCAAAAAATGTGCTTCCAACGAAATCACACCTGAGCACCAAAAATTCCCTTCCCACGAAGTGACTCCAGAGCACAGAAAACACGCTTCCAACGAAATGACCCCCTACTTCAAAAATTTGCTTCCATCTAAGAAAAAGGAGAACAAAAAAATTCTCTTCCAACGATATTACCCCAGAAGAAAAAATTCTTTTCCAACGAAATCTCCTGAGAACACAAATATTGGCTTCCAAAGATATCATCCCAGAGCACAAAAAATTCGCTTCCAACGAAATCACCCTAAAACATAAAAAATTCGCTTCCATCGAAATTACCACAGAAGACAAAAATTTCGCTTCCAACAAAATCACCCCATAGCACAAAAAATTGTCTTCCAACGAAATGACACCAGAGCACAGAAAACATGCTTCCAAGGAAATGATCCCATACTTCAAAAATTGGCTTCCATCGAAATCACCCGAGAACACAAAAAATTCACTTCCAACGAAATTATCCCAGAACACTAAAAATGTGCTTCCAACGAAATCACCCCAGAGCACAAAAAATTCGCTTCCATCGAAATGACTCCAGAGCACAGAAAACACTCTTCCAACGAAATGACTCCCTACTTCAAAAATTTGCTTCCATCGAAAAATCCTGAGAGCACAAAAATTTCTATTCCAACGAAATTATACCAGAACACAAAAAATTCGCTTCCAACGAAATCACCTGAGAACAAAAATATTCGCTTACAAAGAAAACATCCCAGAGCACAAAAAATTCGCTTACAACGAAATCACCCTCGAACACAAAAAATTCCCTTTCAACGAAATCACCCGAGAATACAAAAAATTCGCTTCCAACATAATCAACCCAGAGCACAAAAAATTCGATTCCGACAAAATGACTCCAGAGCACAGAAAATACCATTCCAATGAAATGACCCCAGAACACCAAAAATTCGCTTTCAATGAAATCACCCTAGAACATAAAAAATTCGCTTCCATCGAAATCACCATAGAAGATAAAAAGTTCGCTTCCAACCAAATCACTCCAGAGTACAAAAAATTTGCTTCCAACGAAATCACCCTAGAACATAAAAAATTCGCTTTCAATGAAATTACCCCAGAACACAAAAAATTCGCTTCCAACGAAATCTCCTGAGAACACAAATATTCGCTTCCAAAGAAAACATCCCAGAGCACAAAAAATTCGCTTCCAACGAAATCACCCCAGAACACCAAAAATTTCTTTCAACGAAATGACCCCAGAACACAAAAAATTCCCTTTCAACGAAATCACCCGTGAACACAAATATTCGCTTCCAAAGATATCATCCCAGAGCACAAAAAATTCGCTTCCAAAGAAATGTCTCCAGAGCTCCGAAAACATGCTTCCAACGAAATGACCTCCTACTTCAAAAATTTACTTCCGTCGAAAAAACCGGAGAACAGAAAAAATTCGCTTGCAACGTAATCTTCTGAGAACACAAATATTCGCTTCCAACGAAATCTCCCCAGGACACAAAAAATTCGCTTCCAACAAAATGACTCCAGAGCACAGAAAACACGCTTCGAACGAAATGATACCATACTTCAAAAATTTGTTTCCATTGAAATCACCCGAGAACACAAAAAATTCGCTTCCAAAGAAATGACTCCAGAGCACAGAAAACACCCTTTCACGAAATGACCCCTTACTTCAAAAATTTGCTTCCATCGAAGAAACCGGAGAACACAAAAAATTCTCTTCCAACGATATTACCCCAAAACAGAAAAAATTCTTTTCCAACGAAATCTCCTGAGAACACATTCGCTTCCAAAGATATCATCACAGAGCACAAAAAAATCGCTTCCAACGAAATCAAACTAGAACACAAAAAATTAGCTTGCAACGAAATCTCCTGAGAATACAAATATTTGCTTTCAACGAAATCACCCCAGAGCACAAAAAATTCGCTTCCAATGAAAAGACTTCAGAGCACAGAAAACATGCTTACAACGATATGACCCCCTACTTCAAAAATTAGCTTCCATGGAAAAAAACGGAGAACACAAAAAATTCTCTTCCAACCATATTACCCCAGAAGACAAAAAATCCTTTTCCAATGAAATCTCCTGAGAACACAAATATTCGCTTCCAAAGTAATCACTCCAGACCACAGAAAACACACTTCCAACGAAATCACCACATACCACCAAAAATTTGCTTCCAACAAAAACACACCAAGACAGAAAAAATTCGCTTCCCATGAAATTGCCCCACGACACAAAAAATTTGCTTCCAACGAAATCACCCCAACCACAAAAAATTATCTTCCAAAGAAATGACTCCAGAGCACAGAAAACACGCTTCCAAGCAAATGATCCCATACTTCAAAAATTGGCTTCCATCGAAATCACCCGAGAACACAAATATTCACTTCCAACGAAATTATCCCAGAACACAGAAAATGCTCTACCAACGAAATCACATCAGAGCACAAAAAATTCGCTTCCAACGAAATGACTCCAGAGCACAGAAAACACGCTTCCAACGAAATGACTCCCTACTTCAAAAATTTGCTTCCATCGAAAAGTCCTGAGAGCACAAAAATTTCTTTTCCATCGAAATTACCCCAGAACACAAAAAACTCGCTTCCAACGAAATCTCCTGAGAACAAAAATATTCGCTTCCAAAAAAAAACCATCCCAGGGCACAAAAAATTCGATTCCAATGAAATGACTCCCTACTTCAAAAATTTGCTTCCATCAAAAAGTCCTGAGAGCACAAAAATTTCTATTCCATCGAAGTTACCCCAGAACAAAAAAAATTCGCTTCCAACGAAATCTCCTGAGAACACAAATATTCGCTTCCAAAGAAAACATCCCAGAGCACAAAAAATTCTCTTCCAACAAAATGACTCCAGAGCACAGAAAACACGCTTCCAATGAAGTGACTCCAGAACACAAAACATTCGCTTTCAACGAAATCACCCTAGAACATAAAAAATTCGCTTCCATCGAAATCACCATAGAAGACAAAAAACTCGCTTCCAACCAAATCACTCCAGAGCACAAAATATTCGCTTCCAACAAAATCACCCCAGACCACAAAAAATTCTCTACCAATGAAATGACTCCAGAGCACAGAAAACATGCTTCCAAGGAAATGATATCATACTTCAAAAATTGGCTTCCATCGAAATCACCCGAGAACACAAAAAATTCACTTCCAACGAAATTATCCCAGAACACAGAAAATGCGCTACCAACGAAATCACATCAGAGCACAAAAAAATCGCTTCCAACGAAATGACTCCAGAGCACAGAAAACACGCTTCCAACGAAATTACTCCCTACTTCAAAACTTTGCTTCCATCGAAAAGTCCTGAGAGCACAAAAATTCTATTCCATCGAAATTACCCCAGAACACAAAAAATTCGCTTCCAACGAAATCTCCTGAGAACAAAAATATTCGCTTCCAAAAAAAAGCATCCCAGAGCACAAAAAATTCGCTTCCAATGAAATGACTCCCTACTTCAAAAATTTGCTTCCATCAAAAAGTCCTGAGAGGACAAAAATTTCGATTCCATTAAATTACCCCAGAGCACAAAAAATTCGCTTCCAACAAAATGACTCCAGAGCACAGAAAACACGCTTCCAATGAAGTGACTCCAGAACACAAATATTCACTTCTAAAAAATTATCCCAGAGCACAAAAAATTCGCTTCCAACAACATCAACCTAGAACACAAAAAATTCTCTTTCAACGAAATCACCCGAGAATACAAAAAATTCGGTTCCAACATAATCAACCCAGAGCACAAAAAAATCACTTCCAACAAAATGACTCCAGAGCCCAGAAAACACGCTTCCAATGAAATGACCGCAGAACACAAAAAATTCGCTTTCAACGAAATCACCCTAGAACATAAAATATTCGCTTCCATCGAAATCACCATAGAAGACAAAAGATTCCCTTTCAATTAAATTACCCAGAACACAAAAAATTCGCTTGCAACGAAATCTCCTGAGAACACAAAAATTCGCTTCCAAAGAAAACATCCCAGAGCACAAAAAATTCGCTTCCAACGATATGACTCCAGAGCTCTGAAAACATGCTTCCAACGAAATGACCTCCTACTTCAAAAATTTACTTCCATCGAAAAAACCGGAGAACACAAAAAATTCGCTTGCAACGAAATCTCCTGAGAACACAAAATATTCGCTTCCAACGAAATCACCCCAGAACACAAAAAATTCGCTTCCAACGAAATGACTAAAGAGCACAGAAAACACGATTCCAAGGAAATGATACAATACTTCAAAAATTGGCTCCCATCGAAATCACCCGAGAACACAAAAAATTCGCTTCCATCAAAATCACCATAGAAGACAAAAAATTCGCTTCCAATCAAATCACTCCAGAGCACAAAAAATTTGCTTCCAACGAAATCACCCTAGAACACAAAAAATTCCCTTTCAAGGAAATCACCCGAGAACACAAAAAATTCGCTTCCAACGAAATCACTCCAGAGGACAAAAAATTCACTTCTAACGAAATGACACCAGAGCACAGAAAACACGCTTCCAACGAAATGACTCCCTCCTTCAAAAATTTGCTTCCGTCAAACAAACCAGAGAACACAAAACATTCATTTCCAAAGAAATGACCCCAGAACACAAAAAAAATCGCTTCCAATGAAATCTTCTGAGAACACAAATATTCACTTCTAAAGAAATCATCCCAGAGCACAAAAAATTCGCTTCCAACAAAATCACCCTAGAACACAAAAAATGCCCTTTCAATGAAATCACCTAAGAATACAAAAATTTCGATTCCAACATAATCAACCCAGAGCACAAAAAATTCGCTTCCAACAAATTGACTCCAGAGCACAGAAAACATGCTTCCAATGAAATGACCCCAGAACAAAAAAATTCACTTTCAACGAAATCACTCTAGAACATAAAATATTCGCTTCCATCGAAATCACCATAGAAGACAAAAAAATCGCTTCCAACCAAATCACTCCATAAAATTCCCTTTCAATGAAATTACCCCAGAACACAAAAAATTCTCTTGCAACGAATTCTCATGAGAACACAAATATTCGCTTCTAAAGAAAACATCCCAGAGCACAAAAAATTCGCTTCCAATGAAATGACCCCAGAACACAAAAAATTCCCTTTCAAGGAAATCACCCGAGAACACAAAAAATTCGCTTCCAACGAAATCACCCCAGAGGACAAAAAATTCACTTCCAATGAAATGACTCCAGAGCACAGAAAACATGCTTCCAACGAAATGACCCCTTCCTTCAAAAATTTGCTTCCATCAAACAAACCGGAGAACACAAAAAATTCATTTCCAAAGAAATGACCCCAGAACACAAAAAAATTTGCTTCCAACGAAATCTTCTGAGAACACAAATATTCACTTCTAAGAAATCATCCCAGAGCACAAAAAATTCTCTTCCTACAAAATCACCCTCGAACATAAAAAATTTCCTTTCAAAGAAATCACCCGAAAACACAAAAAATTCACGTCCAACTAAATTAACCCAGAACACAAGAAATTCGCTTCCAACGAAATTACCCTAGAACACAAAAATTTCGCTTCCGACAAAATCACCGCAGACAACAAAAAATTCTCTTCCAACGAAATGACTCCAGAGCACAGAAAACACGCTTCCAAGGAAATTATCCCATACTTCAAAAATTGGCATCCATCGAAATCACCCGAGAACAAAAAAATTCACTTCCAACGAAATTATCCCAGAACACAGAAAATGCGCTACCAACGAAATCACTCCAGAGCACAAAAAAATTCGCTTACAACGAAATGACTCCAGAGCACAGAAAACACGCTTCCAACAAAATGACTCCCTACTTCAAAAATTTGCTTCCATCAAAAAATCTTGAGAGCATAAATATTTCTATTCCATCGAAATTACCCCAGAACACAAAAAATTCGCTTCCAACGAAATCTCCTGAGATCACAAATATTCGCTTCCAAAGAAAACATCACAGAGCACAAAAAAATTCGCTTCTAACAAAATGACTCCAGAGCACAGAAAACACGATTCCAATGAAATGACTCCAGAACACAAAAAATTCGCTTTCAACGAAATCACTCTAGAACATAAAATATTCGCTTCCATCGAAATCACCATAGAAGACAAAAAATTCGCTTCCAACCAAATCACTCCAGAGCACAAAAAATTTGCTTCCAACGAAATCACCCTAGAACATAAAAAATTCCCTTTCAATGAAATTACCCCAGAACACAAAACATTCGCTTCCAACAAAATCTCCTGAGAACACAAATATTCGCTTCCAAAGAAAACATCCCAGAGCACAAAAATTTCACTTCCAACGAAATCACCCCAGAACACCAAAATTTCCCTTTCAACGAAATCACCCCAGAACACAAAAAATTTGCTTCCAACGAAATCAACCCAGAGCACAAAAAATTCACTTCCAACGAAATGACTCCAGAGCTCCGAAAACATGCTTCCAACGAAATGACCTCCTACTTCAAAAATTTACTTCCATCGAAACAACCGGAGAACAGAAAAAATTCGCTTGCAAGGAAATCTTCTGAGAACACAAATATTCGCTTCCAACGAAATCTCCCCATAACACAAAATATTCGCTTCCAAAGAAATGACTCCAGAGCAAAGAAAATACGCTTCGAACGAAATGATACCATACTTCAAAAATTTGTTTCCGTTGAAATCATCTGAGAACACAAAAAATTCGCTTCCAAAGAAATGACTCCAGAGCACAGAAAAGTCGTTATGAATGAACTGACCCCTTATTTCAAAAATTTGCTTCCATTGAAGAAACCGGAGAACACAAAAAATTCTCTTCCAACGATATTACCCCAGAAGAGAAAAAATTCTTTTCCAACGAAATCTCCTGAGAACACAAATATTCGCTTCCAAAGATATCATCCCAGAGCACAAAAAATTCGCTTCCAACGAAATCACCCCAGAACACAAAAAATTCCCTTTTAGAGAAATCACCCGAGAAAACAAAAAATTCGCTTCCAACGAAATCACCCCAGAGCACAAAAAATTTGCTTCCAATGAAATGACTTCAGAGCAAAGAAAACACGCTTCCAACGATATGACCCCCTACTTCAAAAATTTGCTTCCATCGAAAAAACTGGAGAACACAAAAAATTCTCTTCCAACCATATTACCCCAGAAGACAAAAAATTCTTTTCCAAAGAAATCTCCTGAGAACACAAATATTCGCTTCCAACGAAATCACCCTAGAACACAAAAAATTCCCTTTCAACTAAATCACCAGAGAACACAAAAAGGTTACGTCCAACGAAATTACTACAGAACGGAAAATATTTGCTTCCATTGAAATCAAAGCAGAACACAAAATATTCGATTCCAAAGAAATCACCCTAGAACACAAAAAAAATTCCCTTTCAACGAAATCACCGGAGAACACAAAAAATTCGCTTCCAACGAAATTACCCCAGAACACAAAAAATTCGCTTCCAACGAAATCACCAAAGAACACAAAAAATTTACTTCCAACGAAATGACTCCAGAGCACAGAAAACACGCTTCCAACGAAATGACCCCCTACTTCAAAAATTTGCTTCCATCGAAAAATCCTGAGCACACAAAAATTTCTCTTCCAACGAAATCACCTCAGAACACAAATAAATTGTTTCCAACGAAATGACCCAATTCTTCAAAAATTTGCTACCATCTAAATCACCCGAGAACACAAAAAATTCGCTTCCGAAGAAATCAACCCAGAGCACAAAAAATTCGCATACAACAAAATGACTCGAGGGCACAGAAAACAGGCTTCCAACGAAATGACTCCCTACTTCAAAAATTTGTTTCCATTGAAATCACCTGAGAACACCAAAAATTCGCACCAAAAAAATTAGCCCAGAAAACAAAAAATTTGCTTGCAGCGAAATCTCCTGAGAACACCAATATTCGCTTCCAACAAAATCACCCCAGAGCACAAAAAATTCGCTTCCAAAGAAATGACTCCAGAGCATAGAAAACACGCGTCCAACAAAATGACCCCATACTTCAAAAATTTGCTACCATCGAAATCACCCCAGAACACAAACAATTTGCCTCCAACGAAATTTCCCCAGAAGACAAAATATTCTTTTGCAACGAAATCTCCTGAGAAAACAAATATTCGTTCTCAAAGATATCATCCCAGAGCACAAAAATTTCTCTTCCAAAGAAATCACCCTACAACACAAAAATTCCCTTTCATTGAAATCCCCCGAGAACAAAAAAAATTCGCTTCCAAAGAAATCACCGCAGAACACAGAAAATTCGCTTGCAATGAAATCTCCTGAGAACACAAAAAATTCGCTTCCAACGAAATGACTCCAGAGCACAGAAAACACGCTTCGAATGAAATGACCCGAGAACACAAATTTTCCCTTCCAACGAAATCACCCTAGAACATAAAAAATCGCTTCCATCGAAATCAACACAGAGACAAAAAATTTGCTTCCAACGAAATCACCCCAGAGCACAATAAATTCGCTTCCAACAAAATCACCCCAAAGAAGAAAAAATTTGCTTCCAACGAAATGACCGTATACTTCAAAAATTTGCTTCCATTGAAATCACATGAGGACACAAAAATTCGCTTCCAAACCAATTACCCCAGACTACAAAAAAGTCGCTTGCAAAGAAATCTTCTGAGAACACAAATATTTGCTTCCATCGAACTCACCCCAGAACACAAAAAATTCGCTTCAAAAGAAATGACTCCAGAGCACAGAAAACAAACTTCCAACGAAATGATCACATACTTCAAAAATTTCCTACAATCGAAATCTCCCCAGAACACAAAAAATTCGCTTCCAACGAAATCACCCTAGAACACAAAAAATTCGCTTTCAACGAAATCTCCTGAGAACACATATATTCGCTTCCAACAAAATGACTCTACAACACAGAAAACACGCTTCCAACGAAATGACCCCCTATTTCAAAAATTTGCTTCCATCAAAAAAACCGGAGAACACAAAAAAATCTTCCAACAATATTACCCCAGAAGACAAAAAATTCTTTTCCAACGAAATCTCCTGAGAACACAAATATTCGCTTCCAAAGATATCATCACAGAGTAGAAAAAAATCGCTTCCAAAGAAATCACCCTAGAACACAAAAACTCCCTTTCAACGAAATCCCCCGAGAACACAAAAAATTTGCTTCCAACGAAATCACCCCAGAGCACAAAAAATTCGCTTCCAAAAATATGACTCCTGAGCACAGAAAGCATGCTTCCAATGAAATGACCCCTGAACACAAAAAAATTCGCCTCCAACGAAATCACCCTAATACATAAAAAATTCGCTTCCATCGAAATCACCACAGAAGACAAAAAATTCGCTTCCAACCAAATCACCCCAGAGCACAAAAAATTCGCTTCGAACGAAATCACCCCAGAGCACAAAAAATTCGCTTCCAACGAAATGACTCCAGAGCACAGAAATCACGCTTCCAACGAAATGACCCAATATTTCAAAAATTTGCTTCCATTGAAATCACCCAAGAATACAAAAAAAAATTGCGTCCAAAGAAATTACCCCAGAACACAAAAAATTCGCTTCCAACGAAATCTCCTGAGAACACAAATATTCGCTTCCAAAGAAATCATCCCAGAGAACAAAAAAATTCGCTTCCAACAAAATCACCCTAGAACAAAAAAATTCGCTTCCAACGAAATGACTCCAGAACACAGAAAACACGCTTCCAACGAAATGACCCCCTACTTCAAAAATTTGCTTCTATCGTAAAACCGGAGAACACAAAAAACTCTTTTTCACCGAAATCTCCTGAGAACACAAATATTCGCTTCCAAAGATATCATCCTAGAACACAAAAAATTCGCTTCCAACGAAATCACCCCAGAACACAAAAAATTCGCTTGCAACGAAATCTCCTGAGAACACAAATATTCGCTTCCAACGAAATCACCCCAGAGCACAAAAAAATTCGCTTCCAACGAAATGACCCCCTATTTCAAAAATTTGCTTCCATCGAAAAAAAACGGAGAACACAAAAAATTCTCTTCCAATAATATTACCCTAGAAGACAAAAAATTTTTTCCAACGAAATCTCCTGAGAACACATATATTCGCTTCCAAAGATATCATCCCAGAGAACAAAAAATTCGATTCCAACGAAATCACCCTACAACAAAAAAATTCCCTTTCAAAAAAAATCACCTGAGAACACAAAAAATTCCCTTCCAACGAAATCACCCCAGAGCACACAAAATTCGCTTCCAAAGAAATGACTCCAGAGCACAGAAAACACGATTCCAACGAAGTGACCCCCTACTTCAAAAAATTGTTTCCATAGAAAAAAACGGAGAACACAAAAAATTCTCTTCCAACGACATTACCCCAGAAGACAAATTCGCTTCCAACGAAATCACCCCGGAGCACAAAAAATTCGCTTCCAACGAAATGACTCCAGACCACAGAAAACATGCTTCCAATGAAATGACACCGTACTTCAAAATTTGCTTCCATCGAAAAAACCGGAGAACACAAAAAATTCGCTTTCAACGATATTACCCCAGAAGACAAAAAATTCTTTTCCAACGAAATCTCTTGAGAACAGAAATATTCGCTTCCAAAGATATCATCCCAGAGCACAAAAAATTCGCTTCCAAAGAAATCACCCTAGAACACAAAAATTCCCTTTAAACGAAATCACAAGAGAACACAAAAAAATTCGCTTCCAACGAAATCAGCCCAGAACAAATAATTCGCTTGCAACGAAATCTTCTGAGAACACAAATATTCGCTTCCAAAGATATCATCCCAGAGCAGGAAAAATTCGCTACCAACGAAATCACCTCAGAAAACAAAATTTCCCTTTCAAAGAAATCACCCGAGAACAAAAAAAATTCGCTTCCAACGAAATCACCCCAGAACACAAAAATTCGCTTCCATCGAAATCTCCTGAGAACACAAATATTCGCTTCCAACGAAATCACCCCAGAGTACAAAAAATTCGCTTCCAACGAAATGACTCCAGAGCACAGAAAACACGCTTCCAACGAAATCACCCGAGAACAGAAAAAATTTGCTTTCAACCAAATCACCCGAGAACACAACAAATTCACTTCCAACGATATTACCCCAGAACACAAAAAATTCGCTTGCAACGATATCACCCTAGAACATAAAAAACTCGCTTCAAACGAAATCCCCCGAGAACACAAAAAATTCGCTTCCAACGAAATCACGCCAGAGCACAAAAAATTTGCTTCCAACGAAATGACTCCAGAGCACAGAAAACACGCTTCCAACGAAATCACCCGAGAACACAGAAAATTCGCTTCCATCCGAATCACCCTAGAATATAAAAAATTTGCTTTCAACGAAATCACCTGAGAACACAACAAATTCGCTTCCAAAGAAATTACCGCAGAATACAAAAAAATTCGCTTGCAACGAAATCACCCCAGAACACAAAAATTCGCTTCCAACGAAATCTCCTGAGAACACAAATATTCGCTTCCAACGAAATCACCCCAGAGTACAAAAAATTCGCTTCCAACGAAATGACTCCAGAGCACAGAAAATACGCTTCCAACGAAATCACCCGAGAACAGAAAAAATTTGCTTTCAACGAAATCACCCGAGAACACAACAAATTCGCTTCCAAAGAAATTACCGCAGAATACAAAAAAATTCGCTTGCAATGAAATCACCCTAGACCATAAAAAACTCGTTTCAAACGAAATCACCCGAGAACACAAAAATTTCCTTTCAACGAAATCACCCGAAAACACAAAAAATTCTCTTCCAACGAAATCACCTTAGAACACGAAAAATTTGCTTCCAACGAAATGATCCAATATTTCAAAAATTTGCTTCCATCGAAATCACCCGAGAACAGAAAAAATTCGCTTCCAAAGAAATTACCCCAGAATACAAAAAATTCGCTTCCAAAGAAATGACTCCAGAGAACAGAAAACTCGCTTTCAACGAAATGACCCCCTACTTCAAAAATTTGCTTCCATCGAGAAGACTGGAGAACACAAAAAATTCTCTTCCAACGATATTACCCCAGAAGACAAAAAATTCTTTTCCAACGAAATCTCCTGATAACACAAATACTTGCTTCCAAAGATGTCATCCCAGCGCACAAAAACTTCGCTTCCAAAGAAATCACCCTAGAACACAAAAATTCCCATTCAAGGAAATCATCCGAGAACACAAAAAATTCGCTTCCAACGAAATCACCTCAGAAAACAAAAATTCCCTTTCAAAGAAATCACCCGAGAGCAAAAATATTCGCTTCCAACGAAATGACTCCAGAACACAGAAAACACGCTTCCAACGAAATGACACCCTACTTCAAAAATTTGTTTCTATCGTAAAATCGGAGAACACAAAAAACTCTTTTCCACCGAAATCTCCTGAGAACACAAATATTCGCTTCCAAAGATATCATCCCAGAACACAAAAAATTCGCTTGCAACGAAATCTCCTGAGAACACAAATATTGGCTTCCAACGAAATGACTCCAGAGCACAGAAAACACGCTTCCAAGGAAATGACCCCCTACTTCCAAAAATTGCTAGCATCGAAAAAACCAGAGAACACAAAAAATTCTCTTCCAACGACATTACCCCAGAAGACAAAAAATTCTTTTCCAACGAAATCTCCTGAGAACACAAATATTCGCTTCCAAAGATAACATCCCAGAGCACAAAAAATTCGCTTCCAACGATATTACCCCAGAAGACAAAAAATTCTTTTCCAACGAAATCTCCTGAGAACACAAATATTCACTTCCAAAGATATCATCCCAGAGCACAAAAAAATCATTTCAACAAAATCACCTTAGAACGCAAAAATTCCCTTTCAACGAAATCACCCGAGAACCCAAAAAATTCGCTTCCAACGAAATCACCCTAGAACACAAAAATTCCCTTTCAACGATATCACTCGAGAACACAAAAAATTCGCTTCCAACGAAATGACTCCTGAGCACAGAAAACATGCTTCCAACGAAATGACCCCCTACTTCAAAAAATTGCTTCCATCGAAAAAATCGGAGAACACAAAAAATTCTCTTCCAATGACATTACCCCAGAAGACAAAAAATTCTTTTCCAAGGAAATCACCTGACAACACAAATATTCGATTCCAAAGATATCATCCCAGAGCACAAAAAATTCGCTTACTACGAAATGACTCCTGAGCACAGAAAACACACTTACAACGAAATGACCCCCTACTTCAAATATTTGCTTCCATCGAATAAACCAAAGAACACAAAAAATTCGCTTGCAACGAAATCTCCTGAGAACACAAATATTCGCTTCCAACGAAATGATTCCAGAGCACAGAAAACATGCTTCCAAAGAAATGACCCCCTACTTCAAAAAATTGCTTGCATCGAAAAAACCGGAGAACACAAAAAATTCTCTTCCAACGACATTACCCCAGAAGACAAAAAATTCTTTTCCAACGAAATCTCCTGAGAACACAAATATTGACTTGAAAAGATATCATCCCAGAGCACAAAAAAATCATTTCAACAAAATCACCTTAGAAGGCAAAATTCCCTTTCAACGAAATCACCCGAGAACCCAAAATATTCGCTTCCAACGAAATCACCCCAGAGCACAAAATATTCGCTTCCAACGAAATGACTCCTGAGCACAGAAAACACGCTTCCAACGAAATGACCCCGTACTTCAAAAATTTGCTTCCATCGAAAAAACCGAAGAACACAAAAAATTCGCTTGCAACGAAATGTCCTGAGAACACAAATATTCGCTAGCACCAAATCACCCCAGAGCACAAAAAATTCGCTTCCAATGAAATGACTCCAGAGCACATAAAACACGCTTCCAACGAAATGACCCCATACTTCAAAAAATTGCTTCCCTCGAAAAAAACGGAGAACACAAAAATTCTCTTCCAACGACATTACCCCAGAGGACAAAAAATTCTTTTCCAACGAAATCTCCTGAGAACACAAATATTTGCTTCCAAAGATATCATCCCAGAGCACAAAAAATTCGCTTCCAACGAAATCACCCAAGAACGCAAAAATTCCCTTTTAAAGATATCACGCGAGAACACAAAAAATTCGCTTCCAAGGAAATTACTCCAGAACACAAAAAATTAGCTTGCAACGAAATCTCCTGAGAACACAAATATTCGATTCCAAAGAAATGAGCCCAGAGCTCAAAAAATTCGCTTCCAACGACATGACTCCAGGAAACAGAAAACACGCTTCCAACGAAATGACCCCATAATTCAAAATTTGCTTCCATCGAAAAGACCGGAGAACACAAAAAATTCTCTTCTAACGATATTACCCAGAAGATAAAAAATTCTTTTCCAACGAAATCTCCTGAGAACACAAATATTCGCTTCAAAGGATATCATCCCAGAGCACCAAAAATTCGCTTCCAATGAAATCACCCTAGTACACAAAAATTCCCTTTCAAAGAAATCACCCGAGAACACAAAAAATTCGCTTCCAACGAAATCACCCCAGAGCACAAAAAAATCGCTTCCAAAGAAATAACTACAGGACACAGAAAACACCCATCCAACGAAATGACCCCCTACTTCTAAAATTTGCTTCCATCGAAAAAATCGGAGAACACAAAAAATTCTCTTCCAACCATATTACCCCAGAAGACAAAAAATTCTTTTCCAATGAAATCTCCTGAGAACACAAATATTGGCTTCCAATCTTATCATCCCGGAGCACAAAAAATTCGCTTCCAAAGAAATCACCCTAGAACACAAAAATTCTCTTCCAACGAAATCACCCCAGAATACCAAAAATTCGCTTGCAACGAAATCTCCTGAGAACACAAATGTTCGCTTCCAACGAAATTACCACAGAGTACAAAAAATTCGCTTCCAACAAAATGACTCCACAGCACAGAAAACATGATTCCAACGAAATGACCCCCTACTTCAAAAATTTGCTCCATCGAAAAGACTGGAAAACACAAAAAATTCGTTTCTAACGAAATTACACCAGAACACAAAAAATTCGCTTCCAACGAAATGTCCCGAGAACACAAATATTCGCTTCCAAAGATATCATCCCAGAGCACAAAAACTTCGCTTCCAAAGAAATCACCCTAGAACACAAAAATTCCCTTTCAACGAAATCACCAGAGAACACAAAAAATTCGATTCCTACAAAATCACCCCAGAACACAGAAAATTCGCTTGCAATGAAATCTCCTGAGAGCACAAATATTCGCTTCCAATGAAATCACCCCAGAGCACAAAAAATTTGCTTCCAAAGAAATGACTCCAGAGCACAGAAAACAGGCTTCCAACGAAATGACCCCTTACTTCAAATATTTGCTTCCATCGAAAAGACGGGAGAACACAAAAAATTCTTTTCTAAGGATATTACACCAGAAGACAAAAAATTCTTTTCCAACAAAATCTCCTGAGAATACAAATATTCGCTTCCAAGGATATCATCCCAGAGCACAAAAAATTCGCTTCCAAAGAAATCACCCTAGAACACAAAAATTCCCTTCCAACGAAATCACCCCAGAACACCAAAAATTCGCATACAACGAATACTCCTGAGAACACAAATATTCGCTTCCAACGAAATCATCCCAGAGCACAAAAAATTCGCTTCCAACGAAATCACCCCAGAACAGAAAAAATTCGCTTCCAACGAAATTACCCCCGAAGACAAAAATTTCTTTTCCAACGAAATCTCCTGAGAACACAAATATTCGCTTCCAAAGATATCATCCCCGAGCACAAAAAAATCATTTCAACCAAATCACCCTAGAACGCACAAATTCCTTTCAAAGAAATCACCCGAGAACACAAAAAATTCGCTTCCAACGAAATCACCCCAGAGTACAAAAAATTCGCTTCTAACAAAATGACTCCACAGAACAGAAAACACGCTTCCAATGAAATGACCCCATACTTCAAAAATTTCCTTCCTTCGAAAAGCCCAGAAAACACAAAAAATTCTTTTCCAACGAAATTACACGAGAACACATAAAATTCGTGTCCAACGAAATCTCCTGAGAACACAACTATTCTCTTCCAAAGAAATCACCCTAGAACACAAAAAATTCGTGTCCAATGAAATTGCCCCAGAACAGAAAATATGTACTTCCTACCAAATCAACCCTGAGCACAAAAAATTCCCTTCCAACAAAATCACCCGAGAACTAAAATATTGGTTTCCTAAGAAATTTCCCCAGAACGGAAGAAATTTGCTTCCATCTAAATCACTCAGGATCACAAATATGTGCTTCCAAAGAAATAACCCTAGAACATGAAAAATTCGCTTCCATCGAAATCACCCGAGAACACATTAAAAATCGCTTCCAACGAAATTACCCCAGTACACAAGAAATTCGCTTGCAACGAAATCTCCTGATAACACAAATATTCACTTCCAAAGAAATCACACCAGAGCACAAAAAATTCGCTTCTAACGAAATCACCCCAAAGCACAAAACATTTGCTTCCAACAAAATGTCCCCATACTTCAAAAATTGGCTTCCATGGAAATCACCTGAGAACACAAAATATTCGCTTCCAAAGAAATTACCCAAGAACACAAAAAATTCGCTTCCAACGAAATCACCCCAGAACACAAAATATTCGCTTCCACCAAAATGACTCCAGAGCACCAAAACACGCTTCCAACGAAACAACCGCCTACTTCAAAAATTTGCTTCCATCGAAAAAACCAGAGAACACAATAATTTCGCTTCCAACGAAATTACCCCAGAACACAAAAAAATTCGCTTGCAACGAAATCTCCTGAGTACACAAATATTCGCTTCCACAGAAATCACCCCAGATCACAATAAATTCGCTCCCAATCAAATCACCCTAGAACACAAAAAATTCGCTTTCAACGAAATCACACGAAAACAAAAATATTCACATCCAACGTAATTACCCCAGAACACAAAAAAAATTGCTTCCAACAAAATCACCCAGGAACACAAATATTCGCTACCAAGGAAATCACCCCAGAGCACAAAAAATTAGCTTCCAACGAAATCACCCTAGAGCACAAAAAATTCCCTTACAACGAAATCACTCGAGAACACAAATATTGGCTTCCAACGAAATTACCCCATAAGAGAAAAAATTTGCTTCCAAAGATATCAACCAAGAGCACAAAAACTTCCCTTCCAACAAAATCACCCCAGAACACAAAAATTTGCTTCCAACGAAATCAACCGAGAATACAAATGTTGGCTTCCAACGAAATTACCTCAGAACAGAAAAATTTTCTTCCAAAGAAATTACCCCAGAACACAAAAAAATTGCTTTCAACGAAATGATTCCAGAGCACAGAAAACACGCTTCCAACGAAATGAACCCCTACTTCAAAAATTTGCTTTCATCGAAAATACTGGAGAACACAAAAAATTCGCTTCCATCAAAATGACCCCAGACACAAAAAATTCCTTCCAACGAAATCTTCTGAGAACACAAATATTCGTTTCAAAAGAAATCACCCCAGAGCACAAAAAATTCGCTTCCAACGAAATCACCCTAGAACACAAAAAATTCTCTTTCAACGAAATTACATGAAAAGACAAAAAAAATTTGCATCCTACGAAATTATCCCAGAATAGAAATAATTTACATCCAACCAAATTAACCCAGAGCACAAAAATTTCCCTTCCAACAAAATCACCCGAGAACACAAATATTGGCTTCCAAATAAATTACCCCAGAACAGGAAAAGTTTGCTTCCATCGAAATCACCCAAGAACACAAAAAATTCGCTTCCAAAGAAATTACACCAGAACACAAAAAATTTGCTTCCAAAAAATTACTCCAGAGAACAGAAGACACGCTTCCAACAAAATCACCCCATATTTAAAAAAAAATTTTGCTTCCAACGAAATCAACCCAGGACACAAAATTTCGCTTCCAACGAAATGTCTCCAGAGCACAGAAAACACGCTTTCAAAGAAATGACCCGATATTTCAAAAATTTGCTTCCATCGAAATCACCCGAGAACACAAAAAAAATCACTTTCAACAAAAATTACCCCAGAACACAAAAAATTCGCTTCCAACGAAATCTCCTGAGAACACAAATATTCGCTTCCAAAGAAATCATCCCAGAGCACAAAAAAATTTGCTTCCAATGAAATCACCCCAGAGCTCAAAAAATTCCCTTCCAACGAAATGACTCCAGAGCACAGAAAACACGATTCCAATGAAATGACCCCCTACTTCAACAATTTGCTTCCATTGAAAAAACCAGAGAACACAAAAAATTCGATTCCAACCAAATTACCCCAGAACACAAAAAATTCGCTTGCAACGTAATCTTCTGAGAACACAAATATTTGCTTCCAGCGAAATACCCCGAGAACACAAAAAATTCGCATCCAAAGAAATCGCCACAGAGCACAAAGAATTCGCTTCCAACGAAATGACTCCAGAGCACAGAAAACACGCTTCCAACGCAATGACCTCGTATTTCAAAAATTTGCTTCCATCGAAATCACCCAAGAACACAAAAAATTCGCTTCCAACGAAATTACCCAAGAACACAAAAAATTCGCTTCCAATGAAATCTCCTGATAACACAAATATGCGCTTCCAAAGAAATCATCCCAGAGAACAAACAAATTCGCTTCCAACAAAATCACCCGAGAACACAAAAAATTCACGTCAAACGAAATTACCACAAAACAGAAAAAATTTGCTTCCATCGAAATCACCCCTGAACACAAAAAAAATCGCTTCCAACGACATCACCCCAACACACAAAAAATTTACTTCCAAAGAAATCAACCCAGAACACGAAAAATTTGCTTCTATCGAAATCACCCGAGAACAGAAAAAATTCGCTTCCAACAAAAATACCCCAGAACATAAAAAATTAGGTTCCAACGAAATCACCAGGGAACACAAATATTTGCTTCCAACGAAATCACCCAGGAACATGAAAAATTCGCTTCCATCGAAATCACCCGAGAACACAAAAAATTCGCTTCCAACAAAATTACCCCAGAACACAAAAATTTCGCTTGCAAAGAAATCTCCTGAGAAGACAAATATTCGCTTCCAAAGAAATCACCCCAAAGCACAAAAAATTCGCTTCCAACGAAATCACCCCAAGCACAAAAAATTCGCTTTCAATGAAATGAGCCCATACTTGAAAAATTTGCTTCATCGAAATCACCCGAGAACACAAAAATTTCGCTTCCAACGAAATTACCGCAGAACACAAAAATTCGCTTCCAAGGAAATCACCCCAGAACACAAAAAAATTGCTTCCAAAGAAATGACTCCAGAGCACAGAAAACACGCTTCCAATGAAATCACCCCATACTTCAGAAAAATTCACTTACAACTAAATTGCCCCAGAACACAAAATATTCTCTTTCAACGAAATCAACCCAGAACACAAAAAATTTGCTTCCATTGAAATCACCCGAGAACAGAAAAAATTCGCTTCTAACGAAATCACCCAGGAACACAAATATTAGCTTCCAATGAAATCACCCTAAAACCAAAAAATTTTTTTCCAACGAAATCTCCTGAGAACACAAATATTCCCTTCCACAGAAATCACCCCAGAGCACCAAAAATTCGCTTCCAACGAAATTACCCTAAGGGAAAAAATTTCACTTTCAACGAAATCACCTGAGAACACAAAAAATTCGTGTCCAATGAAATCAACCCAGAACACAAAAAATTCGCATCCAAAGAAATCACTCAGAACACAAAAATTTCCCTTCCAACGAAATTACTCCAAAACACAGAAAACACGCTTCCAATGAAATCAACCCAGAGCACCAAAAATTCGCTTCCAACGAAATTACCCTAAGGAAAAAAATTTCACTTTCAACGAAATCACCTGAGAACACAAAAAATTCGTGTCCAATGAAATCAACCCAGAAAACAAAAAATTCGCATCCAAAGAAATCACTCAGAACACAAAAAATTCCCTTCCAACGAAATGACTCCAAAACACAGAAAACACGCTTCCAATGAAATCACCACAGAGCACCAAAAATTCGCTTCCAACGAAATTACCCTAAGGAAAAAAATTTCACTTTCAACGAAATCACCTGAGAACACAAAAAATTCGTGTCCAATGAAATCAACCCAGAAAACAAAAAATTCGCATCCAAAGAAATCACTCAGAACACAAAAATTTCCCTTCCAACGAAATGACTCCAAAACACAGAAAACACGCTTCCAATGAAATCACCCCAGAGCACAAAAAATTCGCTTCCAATGAAATCAACCTAGAACACAAAAAATTTGCTTCTATCCAAATCACCTGAGAACAGAAAAAATTCGCTTCCAAAGAAATTACCCCAGAATACAAAAAATTCGCTTCCATCGTAATCCCTGCAGAGCACAAAAAATTGCTTCCAAAGAAATCACCTTAGAACACAAAAAATTCGCTTCCGACAAAATCACCCCAGAACACAAAAAATTTGCTTCCAAAGAAATGACTCCAATGCACAGAAAACACGCTTCCAACAAAATCACCCCATAATTAAAAAAAATTCGCTTTCAAAAAATTGCCCCAGAACACAAAAATTCTCTTCCAACGAAATCAACCCAGAACACAAAATATTCGCTTCCATCAAAATCACCCCAGAACACAAAAAATTCACTTCCACGAAATTACCCCAGAACACAAAAATTCGCTTGCAAAGAAATGTCCTGAGAAGACAAATATTCGCTTCCAAAGAAATCACCCCACAGCACAAAAAATTCACTTCCAACAAAATCACACCAAGCACAAAAAATTCGCTTTCAACGAAATGAGCCCATACTTCAAAAATTTGCTTCCATCGAAATCACCTAAGAACACAAAAAATTCGCTTCCAACGAAATTACCCCAGAACACAAAAATTCCCTTCCAACGAAATCACCCCAGAACACAAAAAATGTGATTCCAAAGAAATGACTCCAGAGCACAGAAAACACGCTTCCAATGAAATCACCCCATACTTCAAAAAAATTCGCTTCCAACGAAATCAACCCAGAACACAAAAAATTTGCTTCCATCAAAATCACCCGAGAACAGAAAAAATTCGTTTCTAACGAAATCACCCGCGAACACAAATATTAGCTTCCAATGATCATCCTAAAGCACAAAAAATTCGCTTCCAACGAATTTACCCAAAGGCAAAAAAAAAAATTCACTTTCAACGAAATCACCTGAGAACACAAAAAATTCGTATCCAACAAAATCAACCCAGAACACAAAAAATTCGCATCCAAAGAAATCACCCAGAACACAAAAATTTCCCTTCCAACGAAATGACTCCAAAACACAGAAAACATGCTTCCAATGAAATCACCCCAGAGCACAAAAAATTCGCTTCCAACAAAATCAACCCAGAACACAAAAAATGTGCTTCTACCCAAATCACCCGAGAACAGAAAAAATTCGCTTCTAAAGAAATTACCCCAGAATAGATAAACTTACTTCCACCCAAATCAAGCAAGAGCACAAAAAATTCCCTTCCAAAAAAATCACCCGAGAACACAAATATTGGCTTCCAACGAAATTACCCCAGAACGGAAAATTTTTACTTCCATCGAAATCACCCCAGAACAAAAAAAAAATTCGCTTCCAACGAAATTCCCGCAGAGCACAAAAAATTGCTTCCAAAGAAATCACCCTAGAACACAAAAAATTCGTTTCCAACAAAATCACCACAGAACACAAAAAATTTGCTTCCAAGGAAATGACTCCAATGCACAGAAAACATGCTTCCAACGAAATCACCCCATACTTCAAAAAAAATCACTTTCAACAAAATTGCCCGAGAACACAAAAAATTCTCTTCCAAAGAAATCAACCCAGAACACAAAATATTCGCTTCCATCAAAATCACCCAATTCGCTTCCATCAAAATCACCCCAGAAAACAAAAAATTCGATTCCAAAGTAATTACCCCAGAACACAAAAATTGCTTCTATTGAAATTACCCCAGAACACAAAAAAATTCGCTTCCAAAGAAATCACCACAGAACACAAAAATTTTGCATCCAACGAAATGACTCCAGAGCACAGAAAACACGCTTCCAACGAAATGACCCCCTACTTCAAAAACTTGCTTCCATCGAAAAAAAAGGAGAAAACAAAAAATTCTCTTCCAACGATATTACCCCAGAAGACAAAAAATTCGCTTCCAACTAAATCTCCTGAGAACACAAATATTCGCTTCCAAAAATATCCCAGAGCACAAAAAATTCGCTTCCAACGAAATCACCCTAGAACGCAAAAATTCCCTTTCAACGAAATCACCCGAGAACACACAAAATTTGCTTCCAACGAAATCAAACCAGAGCACAAAAAATTGGCTTCCAACCAATGACTCCAGAGCATTGAAAACACGCTTCCAACGAAATGACCCCCTACTTCAAAAATTTGCTTCAATCGAAAAAACCAGAGAACACAAAAAATTCGCTTCCAACGAAATCACCCCAGAACACAAAAAATTCGCTTCCAACTAAATGACTCCAGAGCACAGAAAACACAATTCCAACGAAATGACCCCCTACTTCAAAAATTTACTTCCATCGAAAAAACCAGAGAACACAAAAAATTCGCTTTCAACAAAATTACCCCAGAAGACAAAAAATTCTTTTCTAACAAAATCTCCTGAGAACACAAATATTCGCTTCCAACGAAATCACCCCAGAGCACAAAAAACATGATTCCAGCGAAATGACTCCAGGGCACAGAAAACACGATTCTAATGATATGACCACCAACTTCAAAAATTTGCTTCAATCGAAAAAACCGGAGAACACAAAAAATTCGCATCCACCGAAATTTACGCAGAACACAAAAAATTGCTTGCAATGAAATCTCCTGAGAACACCAATATTCGCTTCCAACGAAATCATCACAGCGCACAAAAAATTCGCTCTCATAGAAATGACTCCAGAGCACAGAAAACACGCTTCCAACGAAATGACCCCATACTTCAAAAACTTGCTTCCATCGAAATCACCCGAGAACACAAAAAATTCGCTTCCAAAGATATTACCGCAGAACAAAAAAATTCATTTTCAACGAAATCTCCTGAGAACACAAATATTCGCTTTCAAAGATATCATCCCAGAGCACAAAAAATTCGCTTCCAACGAAATCACCCTAGAATACAAAAGATTCCCTTTCAACGAAATCACCTGAGAACACAAAAACTTCGTTTCCAACGAAATTATCCTAGAGCACAAAAAATTCGCTTCCAATGAAATGGCTCCAGAGCACAGAAAAAACGCTTCCAAAGAAATGACCCCCTACATCAAAATTTGCTTCCATCGAAAAAACCGGAGAACACAAAAAAGTCGCTTGCAATGAAATTGCCCCAGAAAAAAAAATTCGCTCGTAACGAAATCTTCTGAGAACACAAATATTCGCTTCCAACGAAATCACCCTAGAACACAAAAGATTCCCTTTCAACGAAATCACCTGAGAACACAAAAAATTCGCTTCCAACGAAATCACCCTAGAACACAAAAAATTCGCTTACAATGAAATCACTCGAGAACACAAAAAATTCGCGGCCAACGAAATTACCCCACAATAGAGAAAATTTACTTCCAACCATATCAACCCAGAGCACAAAAAATTCCCTTCCAATAAAATCACCCGAGTACGCAAATATTTGCTAACAACGAAATTACCCCAGAACAGAAAAAATTTGCTTCCATCGAAATCACCCCAGAACACAAAAATTTCACTTCCAACGAAATCACCCCAGAACACAAAAAATTCTCTTCCAACGATATTACCCCAGAAGACAAAAAATTCGCTTCCAACGAAAGCTCCAGAAAACACAAATATTTGCTTCCAAAGAAATCACCCCAGAGCACAAAAAATTCGCTTTCAACGAAATGACACCTTAACACAGAAAACACACTTCAAAAAGTCACCCAGGAACACAAAAAATTCGCTTCCAATGAAACAACTCCAGAGCACAAAATATTCTCTACCAACGAAATGACTCCAGAGCACAGAAAACACGCTTCCAAGGAAATAACCCCAGAACACAAAAAATTCGCTGCCAACAAAATCACCCTACAACACAAAAAATTCGCTCTCAAAGAAATCACCCGTGAACACAAAAAATTTGCTTCCAACGTAATTACCACAGAACACAAAAAATTCGCTTCTAACAAAATCACCCGGAACACAAATATTCGCTTCCAACAAAATGACTTCAGAACACAGAAAACAAGCTACTAACGAAATCACCCCATACTTCAAAATCACTTCCAACGAAATTACCCCAGAACAGAAAAAAATTGCTTCCAACGAAATCAACCCAGAGCACAAAAAATTCCCTTCCAACGAAATTACCCCAGAACACAAAAAATTCGCTTCCAACAAAATCACCCCAGAGCACAAAAAATTTGCTTCCAACGAAATGACTCCAGAGCACAGAAAACACGCTTCCAACTAAAGCCCTCCTGAGCACAAAAAATTCGCTTCCAACAAAATCACCCTAGAACATAAAAAATTCGCTTTCAAATAAATCACCCGAGAACACAAAAAATTCGCTTCCAACGAACTCACTCCAGAGCACAGAAAACACGTTTCGAACGAAATGATACTATACTTCAAAAATTTGCTTCCATCGAAATCACTTGAGAATACAAAATATTCTCTTCCAACGAAATTACCCCAGAACACAAAAAAATTCGCTTCCAACGAAATCACCATAGAACATAAAAAATTCGCTTTCAACGAAATCACCCGAGAACACAAAAAATTCGCTTCCAACGAAATTACCCCAGAACACAAAAAATTCGCTTGCAACGAAATCTTCTGAGCACACATATATTCGCTTCCACAGAAATCATCGCGGAGCACAAAAAAATTCGCTTCCAACGAAATCTCCCTAGAACACAAAAATTCCCTTTCAACGAAATCACCCGAGAACACAAAAAATTCCCTCTCAACGAAATCACCTTAGAACACAAATAATTCGCTTGCAATGAAATCTCTTAAGAACACAAATATTCGCTTCAAACGAATTCACCCCAGAGCAAAAAGAATTCCCTTCCAACGAAATGACTCCAGAGCACAGAAAACATGCTTCAAAAGAAATGACCCCATACTTCAAAAATTTACTTCCATCCAAAAAACCGGAGAACACAAAAAATTCGCTTGCAACGAAATCTTCTGAGAACACAAATATTCGCTGCCAACGAAATCACCCGAGATCATAAAAAATTTGCTAGCAACGAAATCTCCTGAGAAGAAAATATTCGCTTCCAAGGAAATCACCCCAGAGCACAAAAAATTCGCTTCCAAAGGAATCACCCTTAAACATAAAAAATTCGCTGCCAACGAAATGACTCCAGAACACAGAAGACACGCTTCCAACAAAATGACCCCAAACTTCAAAAATTTGCTTCCATTGAAATCATCCGAGAACATGAAAAATTTGCTTCCAACGAAATTACCCCAGAACCCAAAAAATTCGCTTGCAACAAAATCGTCTGAGAACACATATATTCGCTTCCAACGGAATCACCCCAGAGCACAAAAAATTTGCTTCCAACCAAATGACTCCAGAGCACAGAAAACACGCTTCCAACGAAATGACCACATACTTCAAAAATTTGCTTCTATCGAAATCACCCCAGAACACAAAAAATTCGCTTCCAACGAAATCTCCTGAGAACACAAATATTCGCTTCCAACGAAATCACCCCAGAACACAAAAAATTCGCTTACAACGAAATCTCCTGAGAACACAAATATTCGCTTCCAACGAAATCACCTCAGAGCACAAAAAAATTCGCTTCCAACGAAATGACTCCAGAGCACCGAAAACATGCTTCCAATGAAATGACCCCCTACTTCAAAAATTTGCTTCCATCGAAAAGACCGTAGTACACAAAAAATTCTCTTTTAAAGATATTACCCCAGAAGGCAAAAAAAATCTTTTCCAAGGAAATCTCCTGAGAACACCAATAATCACTTCCAAAGATATCCTCCCAGATCAGAAAAAAATTACTTCCAATTAAATCACCCTAGAACACAAAAATTCCCTTCCAACGAAATCACCACAGAGCACAAAAAATTCGCTTCCAAAGAAATGACTCCAGGGCACAGAAAACATGATTCCAACGAAATGACCCGATATTTCAAAAATTCGCTTCCATCGAAATCCCCAGAGAACACAAAAAATTCGCTTCAAACGAAATCACCCCAACACACAAAAAAATTTACTTCCAAAGAAATCAACCCAGAACACGAAAAATTTGCTTCTATCGAAATCACCCGAGAACAGAAAAAAATTCGCTTCCAAGAAAAATACCCCAGAACATAAAAAATTAGCTTCAAACGAAATCACCAGGGAACACAAATATTTGCTTCCAACGACATCACCAAGGAACATAAAAAATTCGCTTCCATCGAAATCACCCGAGAACACAAAAAAATTCGCTTCCAACGAAATTACCCCAGAACACAAGAAATTCGCTTCCAATGAAATCACCCCAAAGGACAAAAAATTCGCTTCCAACATAATGTCCCTATACTTCAAAAATTTGCTTCCATCGAAATTACCTGAGAAGACAAAAAATTCGCTTCCAACGAAATTACCCCAGAACACAAAAAATTCGCTTGCAAAGAAATCTCCTGAGAAGACAAATATTCGCTTCCAAAGAAATCACCGCAGAGCACAAAAAATTCGCTTCCAACGAAATCACCCAAAGCAAAAAAAATTCGTTTTCAACGAAATGAGTCCATACTTTAAAAATTTGCTTCCATCGAAAAAACCGGAGAAAACAAAAATTTGATTCCAATGAAATTACCCCAGAACACAAAATTTCGCTTGCAACTAAATCTCCTGAGAGCACAAATATTCGCTTCCAAAGAAAACATCCCAGATAACAAAAAATTCACTTCCAACGAAATCACCCTAGAACACAAAAAAATCCCTTTCAACGAAATCACCCAAGAACACAAAATATTTGCTTCCAACGAAATCACCACAGAGCACAAAAAATTCGCTTCCAACGAAATGACTCCAGAGCACAGAAAAAACGCTTCCAATGAAATGACCCCAGAACACAAAAAATTTGCCTCCAACGAAATCACCCTAGAACATAAAAAATTCACTTCCATCGAAATCAACACAGAAGACAAAAAATTCGCTTCTAACCAAATCACCCCAGAGCACAAAAAATTCGCTTCGAATGAAATCACCCTAGAACATAAAAAATTCCCTTTCAACGAAATCACCCGAGAACACAAAAAATTCGCTTGCAACAAAATCGTCTGAGAACACATATATTCGCTTCCAACGGAATCACACCACAACACAAAAAATTCGCTTCCAACGAACTGACTCCAGAGCACAGAAAACACGTTTCGAACGAAATGATACCATACTTCAAAAATTTGCTTTCATCGAAATCACTTGAGAATACAAAATATTCTCTTCCAACGAAATTACCCCAGAACACAAAAAAATTTGCTTCCCACGAAATCACCCCAGAACAAAAAAAATTTGGTTCCAATGAAATGACTGCAGAGCACAGAAAACACGCTTCCAATGAAAGGACCCCAGAAGACAAAAAAAATCACTTCCAAAGAAATCACCATAGAACATAAAAAATTCGCTTTCAACGAAATCACCCGAGAACACATAAAATTCGCTTCCAACGAAATTACCCCAGAACACAAAAAGTTCGCTTGCAACGAAATCTCCTGAGAACACAAATATTCGCTTCAAACGAAATCACCGCGGAGCACAAAAAATTCGCTTCCAATGAAATGACTCCAGAGCACAGAAAAAATGCTTCCAATGAAATGACCCCCTACTTCAAAAATTTGCATCCATCAAAAAAACCCGAGAACACAAAAAATTCTCTTCCAACCATATTACCCCTGAAGACAAAATATTCTTTTCCAAAGAAATCTCCTGAGAACACAAATATTCTCTTCCAAAGATATCATCCCAGAGCACAAAATTTCGCTCCCAACGAAATCACCCTAGAACAAAAAAAATCCCTTCCAAAGAAATCACCCCAGAGCAGAAAAAATTTGCTTCCACCGAAATGACTCCAAAGCACAGAAAACACGCTTCCAGAAAAATGAATCCAGAACACAAAAATTATTCCAACGAAATCACCCTAGTACATAAAAAATTCACTTCCATGGAAATCACCACAGAAGACAAAAAATTCGTTTCCAATGAAATCACCCCAGAGCACAAAGAATTCGCTTCCAACGAAATGACTCCAGAGCACAGAAAACAAGCTTCAAATGAAATTACCCCAGAACACAAAAAATTCGCTTCCAACGAAATCACCCTAGAACATTAAAAATTCGCTTCCTTCGAAATCACCACAGAAGATAAAAAATTCGCTTCCAACCAAATCAGCCCAGAGCTCAAAAAATTCGCTTTTACGAAATTACCCTAGAACATAAAAAATTCGCTTTCAACGAAATCACCCAAGAACACAAAATATTCGCTTCCAACGAAATCACCCGAGAGCACAAAAAATTCGCTGCCAACGAAATGACTCCAGAGCACAGAAAACACGCTTCCAACGAAATGACCCCATACTTCAAAAATTTGCTTCCATCGAAATCACCCAAGAACACAAAAAATTCGCTTCCAACGAAATTACCCCAGAACACAAAGAATTCGCTTGCAACGAAATCTTCTGAGCACACATATATTCGCTTCCACAGAAATCATCCCAGAGCACCAAAAAATTTGCTTCCAATGAAATCTCCCTAGAACACAAAAAATTCCGTTTCAACGAAATCACCCGAGAACACAAAAAATTCCCTTTCAACGAAATCACCTAAGAACACAAATAATTCGCTTGCAATGAAATCTCCTAAGAACACAAATATTCGCTTCAAACAAATTCACCCCAGAGCAAAAAAAATTCCCTTCCAACGAAATTACTCCAGAGCACAGAGAACATGCTTCAAAAGAAATGACCCCATACTTCAAAAATTTACTTCCATCCAAAAAACCGGAGAACACAAAAAATTCGCTTGCAACGAAATCTTCTGAGAACACAAATATTCGCTGCCAACGAAATCACCCAAGAACACAAAAAATTTGCTAGCAACGAAATCTCCTGAGAAGAAAATATTCGCTTCCAAGGAAATCACCCCAGAGCACAAAAAATTCGCTTCCAAAGGAATCACCCTTAAACATAAAAAATTCGCTGCCAACGAAATGACTCCAGAGCACAGAAAACACACTTCCAACAAAATGACCCCAAACTTCAAAAATTTGCTTCCATTGAAATCATCCGAGAACATAAAAAATTTGCTTCCAACGAAATTATCCCTGAACCCAAAAAATTCGCTTGCAACAAAATCGTCTGAGAAAACATATATTCGCTTCCAACGGAATCACACCACAACACAAAAAAGTCGCTTCCAACGAAATGACTCCAGAGCACAGAAAACACGCTTCCAAAGAAAAGACCCCATACTTCAAAAATTTGCTTCCATCGAAATCACCCGAGAACACAAAAAATTCGCTTCCAAAGAAATCACCCCAGAGCACAAAAAATTCGCTTCCAACCAAATGACTCCAGAGCACAGAAAACACGCTTCCAACGAAATGACCACATACTTCAAAAATTTGCTTCCATCGAAATCACCCCAGAACACAAAAAATTCGCTTCCAACGAAATCTCCTGAGAACACAAACATTCGCTTCCAACGAAATCACCGCAGAGCACAAAAAATTCGCTTCCAACGAAATTACTCCAGAGCACCGAAAACATGCTTCCAATGAAATGACCCCCTACTTCAAAAATTTGCTTCCATCGAAAAGACCGTAGTACACAAAAAATTCTCTTTTAAAGATATTACCCCAGAAGACAAGAAAATCTTTTCCAAGGAAATCCCCTGAGAACACCATTATTCACTTCCAAAGATATCATCCCAGATCAGAAAAAAATTGCTTCCAATTAAATCACCCTAGAACACAAAAATTCCCTTTCAACGAAATCACCCGAGAACACAAAAAATTCGCTTCCAAAGAAAAGACTCCAGGGCACAGAAAACATGATTCCAAAGAAATGACCCCATATTTCAAAAATTTGCTTCCATCGATATCCCCAGAGAACACAAAAAATTCGCTTCCAACGAAATCACCCCAACACACAAAAAATTTACTTCCAAAGAAATCAACCCAGAACACGAAAAATTTGCTTCTATCGAAATCACCCGAGAACAGAAAAAAATTCGCTTCCAAGAAAAATACCCCAGAACATAAAAAATTAGCTTCAAACGAAATCACCAGGGAACACAAATATTTGCTTCCAACGACATCACCCAGGAACATAAAAAATTCGCTTCCATCGAAATCACCCGAGAACACAAAAAAATTCGCTTCCAACGAAATTACCCCAGAACACAAGAAATTCGCTTCCAATGAAATCACCCCAAAGGACAAAAAATTCGCTTCCAACAAAATGTCCCTATACTTCAAAAATTTGCTTCCATCGAAATTACCTGAGAAGACAAAAAATTCGCTTCCAACGAAATTACCCCAGAACACAAAAAATTCGCTTGCAAAGAAATCTCCTGAGAAGACAAATATTCGCTTCCAAAGAAATCACCGCAGAGCACAAAAAATTCGCTTCCAACGAAATCACCCAAAGCAAAAAAAATTCGTTTTCAACGAAATGAGTCCATACTTTAAAAATTTGCTTCCATCGAAAAAACCGGAGAAAACAAAAATTTGATTCCAATGAAATTACCCCAGAACACAAAATTTCGCTTGCAACTAAATCTCCTGAGAGCACAAATATTCGCTTCCAAAGAAAACATCCCAGATCACAAAAAATTCACTTCCAACGAAATCACCCTAGAAACCAAAAAATCCCTTTCAACGAAATCACCCAAGAACACAAAATATTTGCTTCCAACGAAATCACCACAGAGCACAAAAAATTCGCTTCCAACGAAATGACTCCAGAGCACAGAAAAAACGCTTCCAATGAAATGACCCCAGAACACAAAAAATTTGCCTCCAACGAAATCACCCTAGAACATAAAAAATTCACTTCCATCGAAATCACCACAGAAGACAAAAAATTCGCTTCTAACCAAATCACCCCAGAGCACAAAAAAATTCGCTTCGAATGAAATCACCCTAGAACATAAAAAATTCCCTTTCAACGAAATCACCCGAGAACACAAAAAATTCGCTTGCAACAAAATCGTCTGAGAACACATATATTCGCTTCCAACGGAATCACACCACAACACAAAAAATTCGCTTCCAACGAACTGACTCCAGAGCACAGAAAACACGTTTCGAACGAAATGATACCATACTTCAAAAATTTGCTTTCATCGAAATCACTCGAGAATACAAAATATTCTCTTCCAACGAAATTACCCCAGAACACAAAAAAATTCGCTTCCAACGAAATCACCCCAGAACAAAAAAAATTTGGTTCCAATGAAATGACTGCAGAGCACAGAAAACACGCTTCCAATGAAAGGACCCCAGAAGACAAAAAAAATCACTTCCAAAGAAATCACCATAGAACATAAAAAATTCGCTTTCAACGAAATCACCCGAGAACACATAAAATTCGCTGCCAACGAAATTACCCCAGAACACAAAATTTCACTTGGAACTAAATCTCCTGAGAACACAAATATTCGCATCCAAAGAAAACATCCCAGATCACAAAAAATTCGCTTCCAACGAAATCACCCTAGAACACAAAAAATTCCCTTTCAACGAAATCACCCAAGAACACAAAATATTTGCTTCCAATGAAATCACCACAGAGCACAAAAAATTCACTTCCAACGAAATGACTCCAGAGCACAGAAAAAACGCTTCCAATGAAATGACCCCAGAACACAAAAAACTTGCCTCCAACGAAATCACCCTAGAACATAAAAAATTCCCTTCCATCGAAATCACCACAGAAGACAAAAAATTTGCTTCTAACCAAATCACCCCAGAGCACAAAAAATTCGCTTCGAATGAAATCACCCTAGAACATAAAAAATTCCCTTTCAACGAAATGACCCGAGAACACAAAAATTCACGTCCAACGAAATTACCACAGAACAGAAAAAACTTGCTCCCATCGAAATCACCCCAGAACACAAAAAATTCGCTTCCAACGAAATCACGCTAGAACACAAAAAAATTAGCTTTTAAGGAAATCACCTGAGAAAACAAAAAATTCGCATCCAACGAAATCACACCAGAGCACAAAAAATTCACTTCCAACGAACTGACTCCAGAGCACAGAAAACACGTTTCGAACGAAATGATACCATACTTCAAAAATTTGCTTCCATCGAAATCACCCGAGAATACAAAATATTCTCTTCCAACGTAATTACCCCAGAACACAAAAAAATTCGCTTCCAAAGAAATCAACCCAGAACACAAAAAATTCACTTCCAACGAAATCACCCCAGAACACAAAAAATTTGGTTCCAATGAAATGACTGCAGAGCACAGAAAACACGCTTCCAATGAAAGGACCCCAGAAGACAAAAAAAATCACTTCCAAAGAAATCACCATAGAACATAAAAAATTCGCTTTCAACGAAATCACCCGAGAACACAAAAAATTCGCTTCCAACGAAATTACCCCAGAACACAAAAAGTTCGCTTGCAACGAAATCTCCTGAGAACACAAATATTCGCTTCAAACGAAATCACCGCGGAGCACAAAAAAATCGCTTCCAATGAAATGACTCCAGAGCACAGAAAAAATGCTTCCAACGAAATGACCCCCTACTTCAAGAATTTGCATCCATCAAAAAAACCCGAGAACACAAAAAATTCGCTTCCAACCATATTACCCCAGAAGACAAAATATTCTTTTCCAACAAAATCTCCTGAGAACACAAATATTCTCTTCCAAAGATATCATCCCAGAGCACAAAATTTCGCTCCCAACGAAATCACCCTAGAACAAAAAAAAATCCCTTCCAAAGAAATCACCCCAGAGCAGAAAAAATTTGCTTCCACCAAAATGACTCCGAAGCACAGAAAACACGCTTCCAAAAAAATGAATCCAGAACACAAAAATTATTCCAACGAAATCACCCTAGTACATAAAAAATTCGCTTCCATGGAAATCACCACAGAAGACAAAAAATTCGTTTCCAATGAAATCTCCCCAGTGCACAAAGAATTCGCTTCCAACGAAATGACTCCAGAGCACAGAAAACAAGCTTCAAATGAAATTACCCCAGAACACAAAAAATTCGCTTCCAACGAAATCACCCTAGAACATTAAAAATTCGCTTCCTTCAAAATCACCACAGAAGATAAAAAAATTCGATTCCAACCAAATCACCCCAGAGCTCAAAAAATTCACTTTTACGAAATTACCCTAGAACATAAAAAATTCGCTTTCAACGAAATCACCCGTGAACACAAAATATTCGCTTCCAACGAAATCACCCGAGAGCACAAAAAATTCGCTGCCAACGAAATACTCCAGAGCACAGAAAACACGCTTCCAACGAAATGACCCCATACTTCAAAAATTTGCTTCCATCGAAATCACCCAAGAACACAAAAAATTCGCTTCCAACGAAATTACCCCAGAACACAAAGAATTCGCTTGCAACGAAATCTTCTGAGCACACATATATTCGCTTCCACAGAAATCATCGCAGAGCACCAAAAAATTCGCTTCCAACGAAATCTCCCTAGAACACAAAAAAATCCCTTTCAACGAAATCACCCGAGAACACAAAAAATTCCCTTTCAACGAAATCACCTAAGAACACAAATAATTCGCTTGCAATGAAATCTCCTAAGAACACAAATATTCGCTTCAAACAAATTCACCCCAGAGCAAAAAAAAATCCCTTCCAACGAAATGACTCCAGAGCACAGAAAACATGCTTCAAAAGAAATGACCCCATACTTCAAAAATTTACTTCCATCCAAAAAACCGGAGAACACAAAAAATTCGCTTGCAACGAAATCTTCTGAGAACACAAATATTCGCTGCCAAAGGAATCACCCGAGAACACAAAAAATTTGCTAGCAACGAAATCTCCTGAGAAGAAAATATTCGCTTCCAAGGAAATCACCGCAGAGCACAAAAAATTCGCTTTCATCGAAATGACTCCAGAGCACAGAAAACATGCTTCCAACGCAATGACCACATACTTCAAAAAATTTGCTTCCATCGAAATCACCCCAGAACACAAAAAATTCACTTCTAACGAAATCTCCTGAGAACACAAATATTCGCTTACAAAGAAATCGCCGCAGAGCACAAAAAATTCAATTCCAAAGAAATGACTCCAGAGCACAGAAAACACGCTTCCAATGAAATGACCCCCTACTTCAAAAATTTGCTTCCATCGAAAAGACCGTAACACAAAAAATTCTCTTTTAAAGATATTACCCCAGAAGACAAAAAAAAATCTTTTCCCAGGAAATCTCCTGAGAACACCAATATTCACTTCCAAAGATATCATCCCAGATTAGAAAAAAATTGCTTCCAATTAAATCACCCTAGAACACAAAAATTCCCTTTCAACGAAATCACCTGAGAACACAAAAAATTCGCTTCCAACGAAATCACCACAGAGCATAAAAATTCGCTTCCAAAGAAATGACTCCAGAGCACAGAAAACATAATTCCAATGAAATGACCCCATATTTCAAAAATTCGCTTCCATCGAAATCCCCAGAGAACACAAATTTCGCTTCCAACGAAATCACCGCAGAGCACAAAAAAATCGCTTCCAACGAAATGACTCCAGAGCACAGAAAACAAGCTTCAAATGAAATTACCCTAGAACATAAAAAATTCGCTTCCATCGAAATCACCACAGAAGACAAAAAATTCACTTCCAACCAAATCAGCCCAGAGCTCAAAAAATTCGCTTTTACGAAATTACCCTAGAACATAAAAAATTCGCTTTCAACGAAATCACCCGAGAACACAAAATATTCGCTTCCAAAGAAATCACCGCAGAGCCCATAAAATTCGCTGCCAACGAAATGACTCCAGAGTACAGAAAACACGCTTCCAACGAAATGATCCCATACTTCAAAAATTTGCTTCCATCGAAATTACCCAAGAACACCAAAAATTCGCTTCCAACGAAATTACCCCAGAACACAAAAAATTCGCTTGCAAAGAAATCTCCTGAGAAGACAAATATTCGCTTCCAAAGAAATTACCCCAGAACACAAAAATTCGCCTCCAAGGAAATCACCCCAGAACACAAAAAATTTGCTTCCAAAGAAATGACTCCACAGCACAGAAAACACGCTTCCAATGAAATCACCCCATACTTCAGAAAAATTCACTTCCAACTAAATTGCCCCAGAACACAAAAAATTCGCTTCCAACGAAATCAACCCAGAACACAAAAAATTTGCTTCCATCGAAATCACCCGAGAACAGAAAAAGTTCGCTTCTAACGAAATCACCCGGGAACACAAATATTAGCTTCCAATGAAATCACCCTAAAACCAAACAATTCTTTTCCAACGAAATCTCCTGAGAACACAAATATTCGCTTCCAAAGAAATCACCCCAGAGCACCAAAAATTCACTTCCAACGAAATAATCCCTAAGGAAAAAAATTTCACTTTCAACGAAATCACCTGAGAACACAAAAAATTCGTGTCCAATGAAATCAACCTAGAACACAAAAAATTCGCATCCAAAGAAATCACTCAGAACACAAAAATTTCCCTTCCAACGAAATGACTCCAAAACACAGAAAACACGCTTCCAACAAAATCAACCTAGAACACAAAAAATTTGCTTCTATCCAAATCACCTGAGAACAGAAAAAATTTGCTTCCAAAGAAATTAACCCAGAATACAAAAAATTCGCTTCCATCGAAATCCCCGCAGAGCACAAAAAAAATGCTTAGAAAGAAATCACCCTAGAACACAAAAAATTCGCTTCCAACAAAATCACCCCAGAACACAAAAAAATTGCTTCCAAAGAAATGACTCCAATGCACAGAAAACACGTTTCCAACGAAATCACCCCGTAATTCAAAAAAATTCGCTTTCAAAAAATTGCCCCAGAACACAAAAAATTCTCTTCCAACGAAATCAACCCAGAACACAAAATATTCGCTTCCATCAAAATCACCCCAGAACACAAAAAATTCACTTCCACGAAATAACCCCAGAACACAAAAAAATTCGCTTGCAAAGAAATGTCCTGAGAAGACAAATATTCGCTTCCAAAGAAATCACCCCAGAGCACAAAAAATTCGCTTCCAACAAAATCACACCAAGCACAAAAAATTCGCTTTCAACGAAATGAGCCCATACTTCAAAAATTTGCTTCCATCGAAATCACCTAAGAACACAAAAAATTCGCTTCCAACGAAATCACCCCAGAACACAAAAAATTTGATTCCAAAGAAATGACTCCAGAGCACAGAAAACACGCTTCCAATGAAATCACCCCATACTTCAAAAAAATTCACTTCCAACTAAATTGCCCCAGAACACAAAAAATTCGCTTCCAACGAAATCAACCCAGAACACTAAAAATTTGCTTCCATCGAAATCACCCGAGAACAGAAAAAATTCGTTTCTAACAAAATTACCCGGGAACACAAATATTAGCTTCCAATGAAATCACCCTAAAGCACAAAAAATTCGCTTCCAACAAAATCTCCTGAGAACACAAATATTCCCTTCCAAAGAAATCAACCCAGAGCACAAAAAATTCGCTTCCAACGAATTTACGAAAGGCAAAAAAAAAAAAATTCACTTTCAACGAAATCACCTGAGAACACAAAAAATTCGTGTCCAAACAAATCAACCCAGAACACAAAAAATTCGCATCCAAAGAAATCACACAGAACATAAAAATTTCCCTTCCAACGAAATGACTCCAAAACACAGAAAACATGCTTCCAATGAAATCACCCAAGAGCACAAAAAATTCGCTTCCAACAAAATCAACCCAGAACACAAAAAATGTGCTTCTATCCAAATCACCCGAGAACAGAAAAAATATGCTTCCCAAGAAATTACCCCAGAATAGATAAATTTACTTCCACCCAAATCAAGCCTGAGCACAAAAAATTCCCTTCCAAAAAAAATCACCCGAGAACACAAATATTGGCTTCCAACGAAATTACCCCAGAACGGAAAATTTTTACTTCCATCGAAATCACCCAGAACACAAAAAAATTCGCTTCCAAAGAAATTCCCGCAGAGCACAAAAAAATTGCTTCAAAGAAATCACCCTAGAACACAAAAAATTGGCTTCCAACAAAATCACCCCAGAACACAAAAAATTTGCTTCCAAGGAAATGACTCCAATGTACAGAAAACATGCTTCCAACGAAATCACCCCAAAACACAAAAAATTTGCTTCCAACGTACTTACCCCAGAACACAAAAAATTCGCTTCCAACGACATCTACCCAGAACACAAGAAATTCGGGACCACCGAAATCACAAAGAACACAAAAAAATTCGCTTCCAATGAAATTACCCATACTTCAAAAATTTGCTTCCATCGAAATCACCTTAAAACACAAAAAATTAGCTTCCAACTAAAATACCCCAGAACACAAGAAATTCGCTTCCAACGAAATCACACCAAAGCACAAAAAATTCGCTTCCAACGAAATTACAACAGAACACAAAAAATTCGCTTCCAAAGAAATCACCCCAGAACACAAAAAATTCGCTTCCAAAGAAACGACTCCAGAGCACAGAAAACACGCTACAAACGAAATGACCCCATACTTCAAAAATTTGCTTCGATCAAAAAAACCGGAGAACACAAAAAATTCTCTTCCAACGATATTACCCCAGAAGACAAAAAATTCTTTTCCAACGAAATCTCCTGAGAACACAAATATTTGCTTCCAAAAATATCATCCCAGAGCACAAAATATTTGCTTCCAACGAAATCACCCTAGAACGCAAAAATTCCCTTTCAACGAAATCACGCGAGAACACAAAAAATTCGCTTCCAACGAAATCACCCCAGAGCACAAAAAATTCGCTTCCAACGAAGTGACTCCAGAGCACAGAAAACATGCTTCCAACGAAATGACCCCGTATTGCAAAAATTTGCTTCCATCGAAAAAACCGGAGAACAGAAAAAATTCTCTTCCAACGATATTACCCCAGAAGACAAAAAATTCGCTTCCAATGAAATCACCTGGGAACACAAATATTCGATTTCAATGAAATCACCAGAGAACACAAAAAATTTGCTTCCATAGAAATCACCCCAGAGCACAAAAAATTGGCTTCCAACAAATGACTCCAGAGCAATGAAAACACGCTTCCAACGAAAGACCCCCTACTTCAAAAATTTGCTTCAATTGAAAAAACCAGAGAACACAAAAAATTTGCTTCCAACAAAATCACCCCAGAGCACAAAAAATTTGCTTCCAAAGAAATGACTCCAGAGCACAGAAAACACGCTTCCAACTAAAGCCCTCCTGAGCACAAAAAATTTGCTTCCAACAAAATCACCCTAGAACATAAAAAATTCGCTTTCAACGAAATCACCTGAGAACACAAAAAATTCGCTTCCAAAGAAATGACTCCAGAGCACAGAAAACATGCTTCCAATGAAATGACCCCAGAGAACAAAAATTTCGCTTCCATCGAAATCACCACAAAACACAAAAATTCACATCCAATAAAAAGACTCCAGAGCACAGAAAACACGCTTCCAACGAAATGACCCCCTATTTCAAAAATTTGCTTCATTCGAAAAAACCGGAGACACAAAGAATTCGCCTCCAACGAAATCACCCCAGAGCACAAAAAATTTGCTTCCAAAAAATTACTCTAGAGAACAGAAAACACCCTACCAACGAAAGAACCCCATACTTCAAAAAAATTCGCTTCCAACAAAATCACCCCAGAACAAAATCTTTTTCTTTCAACTAAATCACCCCAGAGCACAAAAAATTCGATTACAACAAAATTACCCCAGAACACAAGAAATACTCTTCCAAGAAAATCGCTCCAGAGCACAAAAAATTCGTTTCCAACGAAATCACCCTGGAATACAAAAAATTGGCTTTCAACAAAATCACCCGAGAACACAAAAAATTTGCTTCCAATGAAATTACCCCAGAACACAAAAAATTCGCTTCCAACGAAATCAACCCAGAGCACAAAAAATTTGCTTCCAACGAAATGACTCCATAGCTAGAAAACACGCTTTGAACGAAATGACCCCCTACTTCAAACATTTGCTTCCATTAAAGCACCCGAGAACACAAAAAATTCGCTTCCAACGAAATCACCCCAGAACGTAAAACATTCGCTTCCAACGAAATGACTCCTGAGCACAGAAAACACGCTTCTAACGAAATCACCCCATACTTAAAAATATTCTCGTCCAACGAAATTATCCCAGAGCAGAAAACATTTGCTTCCAACGAAATCACCCCAAAGCACAAAAAATTCGCTTCCAACGAAATCACCCTAAAGCACAAAAAATTCGATATCAACAAAATCATCCTAGAACACAAAAAATTCCCTTTCAACGAAATTACACCAGGAGAGAAAAAATTTGCTTCTATCGTAGTCACCACAGGGCACGAAATATTCGTTCCCAATGTAATCACACCAGAACACAAAAAATTCGCTTCCAACGAAATCACGCTAGAACACAAAAAATTATCTTTTTCAACGAAATCACCCGAGAACACAAAAAATTCGCTTCCAATGAAATCACCCCAGAGCACAAAAAATTCGCTTGCAATGAAATCTCCTGAGAACATAAATGTTCGCTTCCAACGAAAGGACTCCAGAGCACAGAAAACACGCTTCCAACGAAATCACCACAAAACACAAAACATTCTCTTCCAACGTAATTACATCAGAACACAAACATTCGCTTCCAAAGTTATAATCCCAGAGCACAAAAAATTCGCTTCCAACGAAATTACCCCAGAACACAAAAAATTCGTTTCAACGAAATCTCCTGAGAACACAAATATTCGCTTCCAAAGAAATCATCCCAGAGCACAAAAAAATTCGCTTCCTACGAAATCAACCAAGAACACATAAAATTCCCTTTCAACGAAATCATCCGATAACACAAAAAATTCATATCCAGCGAAATTATCACAGAACAGAAAAAATACTCTTCCATCGAAAATTAGCTTTCAATGAAATCACCCCAGAGCACAAAAAATTCCCTTCGAACGAAATGACTCCAGAGCACATAAAACACGTTTCCAACGAAATGACACCCTACTTAAAAAATTTGCTTCCATCGAAAAACCGAACATAAAAAATTCGCTTCCCACGAAATTACCCCAGAACACAAAAAATTCGCTTGCAACGAAATCTTCTGAGAACACATATATTTGCTTCCAACGAAATCACCCCAGAGCACAAAAAATTCCCTTCGAACGAAATGACTCCAGAGCACAGAAAACACGCTTCCAACGAAATGACCCCCTAACTCCAAAATTTACTTCCATCGAAAAAACCGGAGAACATAAAAAATTCGCTTCCAACGAAATGACTCCAGAGCACAGAAAACACGCTTCCAATGAAATGAACCTGAAAACAAAAATTTCGCTTCCAGCGAAATCACCCTAGAACATAAAAAATTCGCTTCCATCGAAATCACCGCAAAACACAAAAATTCACCTCCAACGAAAAGACTCCAAAGCACAGAAAACATGCTTCCAACGAAATGACCCCCTACTTGAAAAATTTTCTTCCATCGAAAAAACCAGCTAACACAAAAAATTAGCTTCCAATGAAATTACCCCAAAACACAAAAAAATAGCTTGCAACGAAATCTCCTGAGAAAACAAATATTCGCTTCCGACGAAAACCGAAGAACACAAAAAATTCGCATCCAAAAAAATTAACCCAGAATAGAAAAAAATTACTTCCAACCGAATCAACCCAGAGCACAAAAAATTCCCTTCCAACAAAATCACCCAAGAACACAAATATTTGCTAACAACGAAATTACCCCAGAACAGAAAAAATTTGCTTCCATCGAAATCACCCCAGAACACAAAAATTTCGCTTCCATCGAAATCACCCCAGAACACAAAACTTTGCTTCCAAAGAAATCACCCCAGAACACAAAAATTTGCTTCCAACAAAATCACCCCAGAACACAAAAAATTTGCTCCCAAAGAAATCACCGCAGAACACAAAAATTTCGCTTCCAAAGAAATGACTCCAGAACACAGAAAAAACGCTACCAACAAAATCACTCGAGAAAACAAAAAATTCGCTTCCAACGAAATCATCCTAGAACACAAAAAATTCGCATCCAACGAAATGACTCCAGAGCACAGAAAACACACTTCCAATGAAATGACCCCAGAAAACAAATATTTCGCTTCCATCGAAATCACTGCAAACCACAAAAATTCACATCGAACGAAAAGACTCCAGAACAAAGAAAAAATGCTACCAACGAAATCACCTGAGAACACAAAAAATTCGCTTCCAAAGAAATCATCCTAGAACACAAAAAATTCACATCCAACGAAATGACTCCAGATCACAGAAAACACGCTTCCAGTGAAATGACCCTAGAAAACAAAAATTTCGCTTCCATCGAAATCACCGCAAAACACTAAAATTCACGTCCAACGAAAAGACTCCAGAGCACGTAAAAAAACACGCTTCCAACGAAATGACCCCCTATTTCAAAAATTTGCTTCATTCGAAAAAACCGGAGACACAAAGAATTCGCCTTCCACAAAATCACCCCAGAACACAAAAAATTCGCTTCCAAAGATATTACCCCAGAAGAAAAAAAAATTTGCTTCCAACGAAATCACCTAAGAACACAAATATTCGCTTCCAAAAAAATCACCCCAGAGTACAAAAATTCCCTTCCAACAAAATCACCCGAGAACACAAATATTGGCTTCCTTTGAAATCACCCCAGAACACAAAAATTTCTCTTGCAACGAAATGACTCCAGAGCACAGAAAACACGCTTGCAACGAAATGACCCCCTACTTCAAAAATTTCCTTTAATCAAAAAAACCGGAGAACACAAAAAATTCTCTTCCAACGATATTACCCCAGAAGACAAAAAATTCTTTTCCAATGAAATCTCCTGAAAACACAAATATTCGTTTCCAAAGATATCATCCCAGAGCACAAAAAAATTCGCTTCCAACAAAATCACCCGATGACACAAAAAATTCAAGTCCAACGAAATTATCACAGAACAGAAAAATTTGCTTTCATCGAAATCACCCCATAATACAAAAAATTTGCTTCCAACCAAATCATGCTAGAACACAAAAAATTAGCTTTTTCAACGAAATCACCCGAGAACACAAAAAATTCACTTGCAATGAAATCACCCGAGAGCACAAAAAATTCCCTTGAAAGGAAATGACTCCAGAGCACAGAAAACACGCTTCCAACGAAATGACCCCCTACTTCAAAAATTTGTTTTCATCGAAATCACCTGAGAACACAAAAAATTCACTTCCAACGAAATCACCTCAGAACACAAAAAATTCGCTTGCAACGAAATCTCCTGAGAACACAAATATTCGCTTCCAGCGAAATCACACCAAAGCACAAAAAATTCGCATCCAACGAAGTGACTCCAGAGCACAGAAAACACGCTTGCAACGAAATGACCCCCTACTTCAAAAATTTGCTTCCAGCGAATAAACCGGAGAACACAAAAAATTCTCTTCCAACGAGATTACCCCAGAAGACAAAAATTCTTTTCCAATGAAATCTCCTGAGAACACAAATATTCGCTTCCAAAGAAATCATCCCAGAGTACAAAAAAATTCGCTTCCAACGAAAGCACCCGATAACACAAAAAATTCACGTCCAACGAAATTATCACAGAACAGAAAAAAATTTGCTTCCATCGAAATCACCCCAGAATAAAAAAAATTTGCTTCCAACGAAATCACGCTAGAACACAAAAAATTAGCTTTTTCAACGAAATCTCCCTAAAACACAAAATTTCCTTTCAAAGAAATCACGTGAGAACACAAAAAATTCGCTTCCAATGAAATCACCCCAGAACACAAAAAATTCGCTTGCAATGAAATCTCCTGAGAACACAAAAATTCGCTTCCAACGAAATCGTCCCAGAGCACAAAAAATTCGCTTCCAACGAAATTACCCTAGAACACAAAAATTCCCTTTCAATGAAATCACCCAAGAACACAAAAAATTCGCTTCCAATGAAAACACCATAGAACAAAAAAAAAATAGCTTCCATCGAAATCACCACAGAAGACAAAAAATTCTCTTCCAATGATATTACCCCAGAAGACAAAAACTTCTTTTCAAACGAAATCTCGTGAGAACACAAATATTCGCTTCCAAAGATATCATCCCAGAGCACAAAAAATTCCCTTCGAACGAAATCACCCAAGAGCACGAAAAATTCGCTTCCAAAGAAATGACTCCAGAGCACAGAAAATACGCTTCCAATGATATGACCCCATACTTCAAAAATTTGCTTCCATCGAAATCACCCCTGAACACAAAAAATTAGCTGCCAACGAAATCACCCTAGAACACAAAACATTCCCTTTCAACGAAATCACCCGAGAACACAAAAAAATAGCTTCCAACGAAATGACTCCAGAGCACAGAAAATTCGCTTCCAAAGAATTCACCCTAGAACACAAAAAATTTCCTTTCAACAAAATCACCTGAGAACACAAAAAAGTCACGTTCAACGAAATTACCACAGAACAGAAAAAATTTGCATCCATCGAAATCACCCGAGAACACAAAAATTCTCTTCCAAAGAAATTACGCTAGAACCCAAAAAATTAGCGTTCAATGAAATCACCCCTGAGCACAAAAAATTCTCTTCCAACGAAATGACTCCAGAGCACATAAAACACGAATCCAACGAAATGACCCCCTACTTAAAAAATTTGCTTCCATCGAAAAACCGGAGAACATAAAAAATTCGCTTTCAAATAAATTACCCCAGAACACAAAAAATTCGCTTGCAACGAAATTTTCTGAGAACACATATATTCGCTTCCAACGAAATCACCCCAGAACAAAAAAATTCGCTTGCAACGAAAATTTCTGAGAACACAAATATTCGCTTCCAACGAAATTACCCCAGAACACAAAAAATTCGCTTGCAACAAAATTTTCTGAGAACACAAAAATTTGCTTCCGACGAAATCACACCAGAACACAAAAAATTTGCTTCCAACGAAATTACTCCAGAGCACAGAAAACATGCTTTCAACAAAATGATCTCATACTTCAAAAATTTGCTTCCATCGAAATCACCAGAGAACACAAAAAATTCGCTTCCAACGAAATGACTCCAGAGCACAGAAAACACGCTTCAAACGAAATGACCCCCTACTTAAAAAATTCGCTTCCATCGAAAAAACCGGAGAACACAAAAATACGCTTCCAACGAAATTACCCCAGAACACAAAAAATTCGCTTGCAACGAAATCTCCTGAGAACACAAATATTCGCTTCCAAAGAAATCACCCCAGAGCACAAAAAATTCGCTTTCAACGAAATCTTCTGAGGACACATATATTCGCTTCCAACGAAAGCACCCGATAACACAAAAAATTCACGTCCAACGAAATTATCACAGAACAGAAAAAATTTGCTTCCATCGAAATCACCCCAGAATAAAAAAAAAATTGCTTGCAACGAACTCACGCTACAACACAAAAAATTAGCTTTTTCAAATAAATCACCCGAAAACACAAAATTTCCTTTCAAAGAAATCACCCGAGAACACAAAAAATTCGCTTCCAATGAAATCACCCCAGAACACAAAAAATTCGCTTGCAATGAAATCTCCTGAGAACACAAATATTCGCTTCCAACGAAATCGTCCCAGAGCACAAAAAATTCGCTTCCAATGAAATCACCCTAGAACGCAAAAATCCCCTTTCAATGAAATCACCCGAGAACACAAAAAAATTGCTTCCTACGAAATCACTCCAGAGCACAAAATATTCCCTTCCAACGAAAGGACTCCAGAGCACAGAAAACACGATTCCAACGAAATGTCCCCCATTTCATATATTTGCTTCCATCGAATCACCCGAGAACACAAAAAATTCGCTTCCAACGAAATTACCCCCGAAGACAAAAATTTCTTTTCCAATGAAACCTCCTGAGAACACAAATATTCGCTTCCAACGAACTCACCCCAGAGCACAAAAAATTCGCTTCCAAAGAAATCACCCTAGAATAAAAAAATTCGCTTTCAACGATATCACCTGAGAACACAAAAAATTCGCTTCCAAAGAAATTACCCCAGAACACAAAAAATTCGCCTGCAACGAAATCGTCTGAGAACACATATAATCGCTTCCAACGAAATCACCCCAGAACACAAAAAATTCGCTTCCAATGAAATGACTCCAGAGCACAGAAAACACGCTTCCAATGAAATGACCCCCTATTTCAATAATTTGCTTCCATTGAAAAAACCGGAGAACACAAAAAATTTGCTTCCAACGAATTTAACCCAGAACACAAAAAATAGGCTTCAAATGAAATGACTCCAGAGCAAAGAAAACGAGCTTCCAACGAAATGATCCCATACTTCAAAAATTTGCTTCCATTGAAATCACCCAAGAACACAAAAAATTCCCTTCCAACGAAAGGACTCCAGAGCACAGAAAACACGATTCCAACGAAATGACCCCCTATTTCAAATATGTGTTTCCATCGAAATCACCCGAGAACACAAAAAATTCGCTTCCAACGAAATTACCCCAGAACACAAAAAATTCGCTTGCAATGAAATCTCCTGAGAACACAAATATTCGCTTCCAGCGAAATCACACCAAAGCACAAAAAATTCGCATCCAAAGAAATGACTCCAGAGCACAGAAAACACGCTTGCAACGAAATGACCCCCTAATTCAAAAATTTGCTTCCATCGAATAAACCAGAGAACACAAAAAATTCTCTTCCAACGAGATTACCCAAGAAGACAAAAAATTCTTTTCCAACGAAATCTCCTGAGAACACAAATATTCACTTCCAAAGAAATCATCCCAGAGCACAAAAAATTCGCTTCCAACGAAAGCACCCCAGAGCACGAAAAATTCGCTTCCAAAGAAATGACTCCAGAACACAGAAAACATGCTTCCAACGATATGACCCCATACTTCAAAAATTTGCTTCCATCGAAATCACCCGAGAACACAAAAAATTCGCTTCCAAAGAAATCATCCCAGAGCACAAAAAATTCGCTTCCAACGAAATCACCATAGAACACAAAAAATTCCCTTTCAACGAAATCACCCGAGAACACAAAAAATTCACATCCAACAAAATTACCACAGAACAGAAAAAATTTGCTTCCATCGAAATCACCCCAGAGCACAAAAAATTCCCTTCCAACGAAATGACTCCAGAGCACAGAAAACACGATTCCAACGAAATGACCCCCTACTTCAAAAATTTTCTTCCATCGAAAAACCAGAGAACATAAAAAATTCGCTTCCAACGAAATTACCCCAGAACACAAAAAATTCGCTTGCAACGAAATTTTCTGAGAACAAAAATATTCGCTTCCAACGAAATCTCCCCAGAACACAAAAAATTTGCTTCCAACGAAATTACTCCAGAGCACAGAAAACAAGCTTTACACGAAATGACCTGATATTTCAAAAATGTGCTTCCATCGAAATCACCCAGGAACACAAATAATTCGCTTCCAACAAAATTACCCCAGAACACAAAAAAATTTTCTTCCAACGAAATCTCCTGAAAACACAAATATTCGCTTCCAAACAAATCATTCCAGAGTACAAAATTATTCGCTTCCAACAAAATCACCCTCTAACACAAAAAATTCCCTTTCGACGAAATCACCTGAGAACACAAACGATTCACATCCAACAAAATTACCATAGAACAGAAAAAATTTGCTTCCATCGAAATCACCCAGGAACACAAAAAATTCGCTTCCAAGGAAATCATGCTAGAACACAGAAAATCAGTTTTCAACGAAATCACCCAAGAACACAAAAAATTCGCTTCCAACGAAATCACTCCAGAGCACGAAAAAATTCACTTCCAAAGTAATCAACCCAGAACACAAAAAATTCTCTTCCAAACAAGTGACTCCAGAGCACAGAAAACACGCTTCCAACAAAATGACCCCCTACATCAAAAATTTGCTTCCATCAAAAAAACCGGAGAACATAAAAAATTCTATTCAAACGATATTACCCCAGAAGACAAAAAATTCTTTTCCAACGAAATCTCCTGAGAACACAAATATTCCCTTCCAAAGATATGATCCCAGAGTACGAAAAATTCGCTTCCAAAGAAATTACCCTAGAACACAAAAAATTCGCTTGCAATGAAATCTCCTGTGAACACAAATATTCGCTTCCAACAAAATCACCCAAGAGCACGAAAAATTTGCCTGCAACGAAATCTCCTTAGAACACCAATATTCGCTTCCAACTAAATCACCCGAGAACACAAAAAATTCGCTTCCAACGAAATCACCGTAGAACATAAAAAATTCGCTTCCATCGAAATCACCCCAGAACACAAAAAATTTGCTTCCAATGAATTTATCCCAGAACACAAAAAATTCCCTTTCAACGATATCACCCAAGAACACAAAAAATTCCCTTCCAACGAAATCACCGCAGAACACAAAAAATTTGCTTGCAACAAAATCTCCTGAGAACACAAATATTTGCTTCCAACAAAATGACCTCAGAGCACTAAAAATTCGCTTCCAACGAAATGACTCCAGAGCACAGAAAACATACTTCCAACGAAATGACCTCCTATTTCAAAAATTTGCTTCCATCAAAAAGACCCGAGAACACAAAAACTTCGCTTCCAACGAAATCACCGTAGAACATAAAAAATTCGCTTCCATCGAAATCACCACAGAAGACAAAAAATTTGCTTCCAACCAAAGCACCCCAGAGCAGAAGAAATTCACTTCCATCGAAATCACCCGAGAACACAAAAAATTCGCTTCCAAATAAAATACCCCATAACACAAAAAAATCGCTTCCAAAGAAATCTCCTGGGAACACAAATATTCGCTTCCAAAGAAATCATCCCAGAGCACAAAAAAATCACTTCCAACGAAATCACCCTAGAACACAAAAAAATTCCCTTTCAACGAAATCACCGGAGAACACAAAAAATTCACGTCCAACGAAATTACCACAGAAGAGAAAATATTTGCTTCCATCGAAATAACCCAACAACACAAAAAATTCGCTTCCAATGAAATCACGCTAGAACACAAAAAATTCGCTTCCAAAGAAATCAGCCCAAAGCACAAAAAATTCCGTTCCAACGAAATTACTCCAAAGCATAGAAAACAAGCTTCCAACGAAATGACCCCCTACTTCAAAAATTTGCTTCCATCGAAAAAACCTGAGAACTCAAAAAATTCGCTTGCAACGAAATCGTCTGAGAACACAAATATTCGCTTCCAACAAAATGACTCCAGAGCATAGAAAACACGCTTCGAACGAAATGATACCATACTTCAAAAATTTGCTTCCATTGAAATGACCCGAGAACACAAAAAATTGCTTCCAACGAAATTACCCCAGAACACTAAAAATTTGCTTCCATGAAATCACCCCAAAACACAAAAAATTCGCTTCCAACGAAATGACTCCAGAGCATAGAAAACACACTTCCAACGAAATGAACCCCTGATTCAAAAATTTGCTTCCATTGAAAAAAACAGAGAAAACAAAAAATTCGCTTCCAACGAAATCTTCTGAGAACACGAATATTCGCTTCCAACGAAATCACCCCAGAACACAAAAAATTCACTTTTAAACGGAATGACTCCAGAGCACAGAATACACGCTCCCAAAGAAATGATCCCATACTTCAAAAATTTGCTTCCATTGAAATCACCTGGGAACACAAAAAATTTGCTTTCAACGAAATCACCCCAGAACACAAAAAAATTGCTTCCAACGAAATCACACCAGAACACAAAAAATTCTCTTCCAACAAAATGACCCCAGACACAAAAAAATCGCTTCTATCAAAATTACCCCAGAACTCACAAAATTCGCTTCCAACGAAATCACCCCAGAACACAAAAAAATCGCTTCCAATGAAATCACTCCAGAGCACCAAAATTCTCTTCCAACCAAGTGACACCAGAGCACAGAAAACACGCTTCCAACAAATTGACCCCCTACTTCAAAAATTGGCTTCCATCGAGAAAACCGGAGAACACAAAAAATTTGCTTCCAACAAAATTTCCACAAAACACAAAAAATTCACTTCCAACGGAATCACCCCAGAACACAAAAAATACGCTTCCAACGAAATGACTCCAGAGCACAGAAAACAGGCTTCCAAAGAGATGACCCCAGAACACAAAAAATTCCCTTTCAACGAAATCAACCGAGAACACAAAAAATTCACTTCCAATGTAATCACCACAGATACAAAATATTCGCTTCCAACGAAATGACTCCAGAGCACAGAAAACATGCTTCCAACGAAATGACACACTATTTCAAAATTTGCTTCCATCGAAAAGACCAGAGAACACAAAAAATTCTCTTCCAACGATATTACCCCAGAAGAAAAAAAATTCTTTTCAAACAAAAACTCCTGAGAACACAAATATTCGCTTCCAAAGATATCATCCCAGAGCACAAAAAATTCGCTTCCAACGAAATCACCCTAGAACGCAAAAATTCCCTTTCAACGAAATCACCCTAGAACACAAAAATTTCGCTTCCAATGAAATGACTCCAGTGCACAGAAAACAATATACCAATGAAATGACCCGAGAACACAAAAAATTCGCTTCCAAAGAAATCACTGTAGAACATAAAAAATTCGCTTTCAACGAAATCACCCAAGAATAGAAAAAATTCGCTTCCAACGTATTCACCCCAGAGCACAAAATATTCACTGCCAAAGAAATGACTCCAGAGCACAGAACACACGCTTCCAACGAAATGACCCTCTACTTAAAAAATTTGCTTCCATCGAAAAAACCGGAGAACAGAAAAAATTCGCTTCCAACGAAATTACCCCAGAACACAAAAAATTTGCTTGCAACGAAATATCCTGAGAACACAAATATTAGCTTCCAATCAAATCACCCCAGAGCACAAAAAATTCGCTTCCAACGAAATCACCCAAGAACACAAAAAATTCGCTTCCAACGAAATGACTCCAGAACACAGAAAGCACACCTCCAACGAAATGACCCCCTGCTTCAAAAATTTGCTTCCATCGAAAAAACCGGAGAACACAAAAAAGTCGCTTGCAACGAAATCGTCTGAGAACACAAATATTCGCTTCCAACGAAATGACTCCAGAGCACAGAAAACACGCTTCGAACGAAATGATACCATACTTCAAAAATTTGCTTCCATTGAAATGACCCGAGAACACATAAAGTTCACTTCCAACGAAATTACCCCAGAACACAAAAAATTTGCTTCCAACGAAATGACCCCAAAACACAAAAAATTCGCTTCCAACGAAATTACCCCAGAACACAAAAAATTTCCTTCCATGAAATCACCCCAGAACACAAAAAATTCGCTTCCAACGAAATGACTCCATAGCACAGAAAACACACTTCCAATGAAATGACCCCCTGCTTCAAAAATTTGCTTCCATCGAAAAAACCGGAGAAAACAAAAAATTTGCTTCCAACGAAATCACCCCAGAATACAAAAAATTCGCTTTTAAACGGAATGACTCCAGAGCACAGAAAACACGCTTCGAACGAAATGATACCATACTTCAAAAATTTGTTTCCGTTGATATCATCTGAGAACACAAAAAATTCGCTTCCAACGAAATGACCTCCTACTTCAAAAATTTACTTCCATTGAAAAAACCGGAGAACAGAAAAAATTCGCTTGCTACGAAATCTTCTGAGAACACAAATATTCGCTTCCAACGAAATCTCCCAAGAACACAAAATATTCGCTTCCAACGAAATGACTCCAGAGCACAGAAAACACGCTTCGAACGAAATGATACCATACTTCAAAAATTTGTTCCCGTTGAAATCATCTGAGAAAACAAAAAATTCGCTTCCAAAGAAATGACTCCAGAGCACAGAAAACTCGTTTCGAACGAAATGACCCCTTACTTCAAAAATTTGCTTCCATTGAAGAAACCGGAGAACACAAAAAATTCTCTTCCAACGATATTACCCCAGAAGAGAAAAAGTTCTTTTCCAACGAAATCTCCTGAAAACACAAATATTCGCTTCCAAAGATATCATCCCAGAGCACAAAAATTTCGCTTCCAACGAAATCACCCTAGAACACAAAAATTCCCTTTTAAAGAAATCACCCAAGAAAACAAAAAATTCTCTTCCAACGAAATCACCCCAGAGCACAAAAAATTCGCTTCCAACGAAATGACTCCAGAGCACACAAAGCACACCTCCAACGAAATGACCCCCTGCTTCAAAAATTTGCTTCCATCAAAAAAAAGGAGAAAACCAAAAATTCACATCCAACCAAATTACCACAGAACAGAAAAAAATTGCTTCCATCGAAATCACCACAGAACACAAAAAATTCGCTTCGAACAAAATCACCCTAGAAGACAAAAAATTCCCTTTCAACGAAATCACACAAGAACACAAAAAATTCGCGTCCAAAGAAATCAGCCCAAAGCACAAAAAATTCCTTTCCAACGAAATTACTCCAGAGCACAGAAAACAGGCTTCCAACGAAATGAAACCCTACTTCAAAAATTTGCTTCCATCGAAAAAACCGGAGAACACAAAAAAGTCGCTTGCAACGAAATCGTCTGAGAACACAAATATTCGCTTCCAACGAAATGACTCCAGAGCACAGAAAACACGCTTCGAACGAAATGATACCATACTTCAAAAATTTGCTTCCATTGAAATGACCCGAGAACACATAAAATTCACTTCCAACGAAATTACCCCAGAACACAAAAAATTTGCTTCCAACGAAATGACCCCAGAACACAAAAAATTCGCTTCCAACGAAATTACCCCAGAACACAAAAAGTTTGCTTCCATGAAATCACCCCAGAACACAAAAAATTCGCTTCCAACGAAATGACTCCATAGCACAGAAAACACACTTCCAATGAAATGACCCCCTGCTTCAAAAATTTGCTTCCATCGAAAAAACCCGAGAAAACAAAAAATTCGCTTCCAACGAAATCACCCCAGAATACAAAAAATTCGCTTTTAAACGGAATGACTCCAGAGCACAGAAAACACGCTTCGAACGAAATGATACCATACTTCAAAAATTTGTTTCCGTTGAAATCATCTGAGAACACAAAAAATTCGCTTCCAACGAAATGACCTCCTACTTCAAAAATTTACTTCCATCGAAAAAACCGGAGAACAGAAAAAATTCGCTTGCTACGAAATCTTCTGAGAACACAAATATTCGCTTCCAACGAAATCTCCCCAGAACACAAAATATTCGCTTCCAACGAAATGACTCCAGAGCACAGAAAACACGCTTCGAACGAAATGATACCATACTTCAAAAATTTGTTTCCCTTGAAATCATCTCAGAAAACAAAAAATTCGCTTCCAAAGAAATGACTCCAGAGCACAGAAAACTCGTTTCGAACGAAATGACCCCTTACTTCAAAAATTTGCTTCCATTGAAGAAACCGGAGAACACAAAAAATTCTCTTCCAACGATATTACCCCAGAAGAGAAAAAGTTCTTTTCCAACGAAATCTCCTGAAAACACAAAAATTCGCTTCCAAAGATATCATCCCAGAGCACAAAAATTTCGCTTCCAACGAAATCACCCTAGAACACAAAAATTCCCTTTTAGAGAAATCACCCAAGAAAACAAAAAATTCTCTTCCAACGAAATCACCCCAGAGCACAAAAAATTCGCTTCCAATGAAATGACTCCAGAGCACAGAAAATTCGTTTCGAACGAAATGACCCCTTACTTCAAATATTTGCTTCCATTGAAGAAACCGGAGAACACAAAAAATTCTCTTCCAACGATATTACCCCAGAAGAGAAAAAATTCTTTTACAATGAAATCTCCTGAGAACACAAATATTCGCTTCCAAAGATATCATCCCAGAGCACAAAAAATTCCCTTCCAACGAAATCACCCTAGCACACAAAAATTCCCTTTTAGAGAAATCACCCTGGAACACAAAATATTCCCTTTCAACGAAATCACCAGAGAACACAAAAAGTTTATGCCCAACGAAATTACCACAGAACAGAAAATATTTGCTTCCATTGAAATCAAAGCAGAACACAAAATATTTGATTCCAAAGAAATCACCCTAGAACACAAAAAATTCCCTTTCAACGAAATCACCAGATAACACAAAACATTCGCTTCCAACGAAATTACCCCAGAACACAATAAATTCGCTTCCAAAGAAATCACCCCAGAACACAAAAAATTTACTTCCAACGAAATGACTCCAAAACACAGAAAACACGCTTCCAACGAAATGACTCCCTACTTTAAAAATTTGCTTCCATCGAAAAATCCTGAGCACACAAAAATTTCTCTTCCAACGAAATTACCCCAGAACACAAAAAATTTGCTTCCAACGAAATTTCCTGAGAACACAAATATTCGCTTCCAAAGAAAACATCCTGGGGCATGAAAAATTTGCTTCCAACGAAATCACCCCAAACACAAAAAATTCCCTTTCAACGATATCACCCCAGAACACAAAAAATTCGCTTCCAACGAAACCAACCCAGAGCACAAAAAATTCGCTTCCAACGAAAAAACTCCAGAGCACAGAAAACATGCTTCCAACGAAATGACCACCTACTTCAAAAATTTACTCCCATTGAAAAAACCGGAGAACACAAAAGTTCTCTTCCAACGATATTACCCCAGAACACAAAAAATTCACTTGCAACGAAATCTCCTGAGAACACCAATATTCGCTTCCAACGAAATCACCCCAGAGCACAAAAAATTCGCTTCCAAAGAAATGACTCCAGAGCACAGAAAACACACTTCTAACGAAATGACCCCCTACTTCAAAAATTTGCTTCCATCGAAAAAACTGGAGAACACAAAAAATTCTCTTCCAATGATATTACCCCAGAAGACAAAAATTCTTTTCCAACGAAATCTCCTGAGAACACAAACATTCGCTTCCAAAGATATCATCCCAGAGCACAAAAAATTCGCTTCCAACGAAATCACCCTATAGCACAAAAATTCCCTTCCAACGAAATCACCCGAGAACAAAAAAATTCGCTTCCAACGAAATCACCCCAGAACACAAAAAATTCGCATGCAACGTAATCTCCTGAGAACGCAAATATTCGATTCCAACGAAATCACCCCAGAGCACAAAAAATTTGCTTCCAACGAAATGACTCGAGAGCACGGAAAACGAAATTTCGTTGAGAACACAAATATTTGCTTCAAAAGATATCATTCCAGAGTAGAAAAAATTCGCTTCCAACGAAATCACCCTAGAACATAAAAAATTCGCTTCCATCGAAATCACCACAGAAGACAAAAAATTCGCTTCCAACCAAATCACCCCAGAACACAAAAAATAAGCTTGGAACGAAATCAGCCTAGAACACAAAAAATTCGCTTCCAACGAAATCACCCCAGAGCACAAAAAATTCCCTTCCAACGAAATGACTCCAGAGCACAGAAAACACATTCCAATGAAATGACCCCAGAACACAAAAAATTCCCTTCCAACGAAATCACCCTAGAACATAAAAAAATCGCTTCCATCGAAATCACCACAGAGACAAAAAATTCGCTTCCAACCATATCACCCAAGAGCACAATAAATTCGCTTCCAACAAAATCACCCCACAGCAGAAAAAATTTGCTTCCAACGAAATGACCGTATACTTCAAAAATTTGCTTCCATTGAAATCACATGAGGACACAAAAAATTCCCTTCCAAATCAATTTCCCCAGACCACAAATAAGTCGCTAGCAACGAAATCTTCTGAGAACACAAATATTTGCTTCCATCGAACTCACCCCAGAACACAAAAAATTCGCTTCAAACGAAATGACTCCAGAGCACAGAAAACACACTTCCAACGAAATGATCCCATACTTCAAAAATTTCCTACAATCGAAATCACCCCAGAACACAAAAAATTCGCTTCCAACGAAGTTACCCCAGAACACAAAAAATTTGCTTGCAACGAAATCACCCGAGAACACAATAAATTCGCTTCCAACGAAATTACCCCAGAACACAAAAAATTCGCTTCCAACGAAATGACTCCAGAGCACAGAAAACATGCTTCCAACGCAATGACCCCCTACTTCAAAAATTTGCTTCCATCGAAATACCGGAAAACACAAAAAAATTCTTCACTAATGATATTACCCCAGAAGACAAAAAATTCTTTTCCAACGAAATCTCCTGAGAGCACAAATATTTGCTTCCAAAATTATCATCCCAAAGCACAAAAAATTCGCTTCCGACGAAATCACCCTAGAACACAAAAAATTCGCTTGCAACGAAATCTCCTGAGAACACATATATTCGCTTCCAACGAAATCACCCCAGAGCACAAAAAAATTCGCTTCCAACAAAATGACTCTAGAGCACAGAAAACAGGCTTCCAACGAAATGAACCCCTACTTCAAAAATTTGCTTCCATCGAAAAAACCGGAGAACACAAAAAAATCTTCCAACAATATTACACAAGAAGACAAAAAATTCTTTTCCAACAACATCTCCTGAGAACACGAATAATCGTTTCCAAAGATATCATCACAGAGCAGAAAAGAATCGCTTCCAAAAAAATCACCCTAGAACACAAAAATTCCCTTTCAACAAAATCCCCCGAGAACACAAAAAATTTCCTTCCAACGAAATCATCCCAGAGCACAAAAATTCGCTTCCAAAGATATGACTCCAGAGCACAGAAAGCACGCTTCCAATGAAATGACCCCTGAACACAAAAAATTCGCCTCCAACGAAATCACCCTAAAACATAAAAAATTCGCTTCCATAGAAATCACCACAGAACACAAAAAATTCGCTTCCAACGAAATCTCCTGAGAACACAAATATTCGCTTCCAAAGAAATCATCCCAGAGCCCAAAAAATCAGTTCCAAAGAAATCAGCCCATAGCGCAAAAAAATTCCCTTCCAAAGAAATGATACCAGAGCACAGAAAACACGATTCCAACGAAATGACCCCCTACTTCAAAAATTTGCTTCCATCGAAAAAACCGGAGAATACAAAAAATTCGCTTCCAAAGAAATTACCCCAGAACACAAAAAATTAGCTTCCAACGAAATCACCCTAGTACACAAAAATTCCCTTTCAACGAAATCACCCCAGAACACAAAAAATTTGCTTCCAACGAAATTACCCCAGAACACAAAAAATTCGATTCCAACGAAATTACCCCAGAACACAAAAAATTCGATACCAACAAAATCACCCTAGAAAACAAAAAATTCCCTTTCAACGAAATCACCTGGTAACACAAATATTCACGTGCAATGAAATTACCACAGAACAGAAAAAAATTTGCTTCGATCGAAATCACCCCAGAGCATAAAATATTTGCTTCCAACGCAATCACGCTAGAACACAAAAAATTAGCTTTAAACGAAATCACCCTAGAACACAAAAATTCCCTTTCAACAAAATCCCCCGAGAACACAAAAAATTTCCTTCCAACGAAATCACCCCAGAGCACAAAAATTCGCTTCCAAAGATATGACTCCAGAGCACAAAAAGCACGCTTCCAATGAAATGACCCCTGAACACAAAAAATTCGCTTCCAACGAAATCACCCTAAAACATAAAAACTTCGCTTCCATCGAAATCACCACAGAAGACAAAAAATTCGCTTCCAACCAAATCACACCAGAGCACAAAATTCGCTTCGAACGAAATCACCCCAGAGCATAAAAAATTCGCTTCCAACGAAATGACTCCAGAGCACAGAAAACACGCTTCCAATGAAAAGACCATCTACTTCAAAAATTTGCTTCCATTGAAAAAACAGGAGAACACAAAAAATTCTCTTCCAAAGATATTACCCCTGAAGACAAAAATTCTTTTCCTACAAAATCTCCTGAGAACACAAATATTCACTTCCAAAGATATCATCCCAAAGCACAAAATATTTGCTTCCAACAAAATCACCCTAGAACAAAAAAATTCCCTTTCATGAAATCACCCGAGAACACAAAAAATTCACGTCCAACGAAATTACCACAGAACAGAAAATATTTGCTTCCATCGAAATCACCTGAGATCACAAAGAAATCGCTTTCAACGGAATCAAGACAGAGCACAAAATATTCGCTTCCAATGAAATTACTCCAAACCACAGAAAACACGCTTCCAATGAGAGGACCCCAGAACACAAAAAATTCGCTTGCAACGAAATCTTCTGAGAACACATATATTCACTTCCAACCAAATCACCCCAGAACACAAAAAATTCACTTCCCACAAAATGACGCTTCCAACGAAATGACCCCCTACTTCAAAAATTTGCTACCATCGGAAAAACCGGAGAACACAAAAAAATCTTCCAACAATATTACCCCAGAAGACAAAAAATTCCTTTCCAACGAAATCTCCTGACAACAAAAATATTCACTTCCAATGATATCATCACAGAATAGAAAAAAATCGCTTCCAACGAAATCACCTTAGAACACAAAAATTCCCTTTCAATGAAATCCCCCAAGAACACAAAAAATTACTTCGAAAGAAATCACCCCAGAACAGAAAAAATTTGCTACCATGGAAATCACCCCAGAACACAAAAAATTCGCTTCCAACGAAATTACCCCAGAACACAAAAAATTCGATTCCAACCAAATCACCGCAGAACACAAAAAATTCATTTCGAACGGAATGACTCCAGAGCAGAGAAAACACGCGTCCAACGAAATGACCCTTAACTTCAAAAATTTGCTTCCATCGAAAAGACCGGAAAACACAAAAATGTCTCTTCCAACGATATTACCCCAGAAGAAAAAAAAATTCTTTTCCAACGTAATCTCCAAAAAAAAACATATATTCGCTTCCAAAGATATCATCCCAGAGTGCAAAAAATTCGCTTCCAACGAAATCACCCTAGAACACAAAAATTCCCTTTCAAGAAAATCACCCGAGAACACAAAAAATTCGCTTCCAACGAAATCTCCCCAGAACACAAAAAATTCGCTTTCAACAAAATCAACCCAGAACACAGAAAATACGCTTGCAATGAAATCTCCGGAGAACACAAAAATTCGCTTCCAACGATATCACCACAGAGCACAAAAAATTCGCTTCCAACGCAATCACGCTAGAGCACAAAAAATTAATTTTAAACGAAATCACCTGAGAACACAAAAAATTCGCTTCCAACAGAATCACCACAGAGCACAAAAAAATTCACTTCCTCGAAATCACCCTGGAACACAAAAAATTCGCTTCCAATGAAATGACTCCATAGCACAGAAAACATGCTTCCAACGAAATGACCCCCTACTTCAAAAATTTGCTTCCATCGAAAAGACCGGAGAACACAAAAAATTATCTTCCCACAATATTACCCCAGAAAACAATAAATACTTTTCCAACGAAATCTCCTGAGAACACAAATATTCGCTTCCAAAGATATCATCCCAGAGCACAAAAAATTTGCTTCCAACAAAATCACCCTAGAACACAAAAATTCCCTTTCCACGAAATCACCCGAGAACACAAAAATTTTGCTTCCAAGGAAATCAACCCAGAACACAAAAAATTCGCTTGCAACGAAATCTCTTGAGAACACAAATATTGGCTTTCAACGAAATCACCCCAGAGCACAAATATTCGCTTCCAAAGATTTCATCCCAGAGCACAAAAAATTTGCTTCCAACGAAATCTCCCCAGAGCACAAAAAATTCGCTTCCAACGAAATGACTCCAGAGCACAGAAAACACGCTTCCAAAGAAATGACCCCCTACATCAAAACTTTGCTTCCTTCGAAAAGACCGGAGATCACAAAAAATTTTCTTCCAACGAATTTACCCCAGAAGACAAAAAATTCTTTTCCAACGAAATCTCCTGAGAACACAAATATTCGCTTCCAAATATATCATTCCCTAGTACAAAAAATTTGCTTCCAAAAAAATCACCCTAGAACACAAAAATTTCCTTTCAACGAAATCACCCGAGAACACAAAAATTTTGCTTCCAAGGAAATCACCCCAGAACACAAAAAATTTGCTTGCAACGAAATCTTCTGAGAACACATATATTCACTTCCAACCAAATCACCCCAGAACACAAAAAATTCGCTTCCATAGAAATGACTCCAGAGCACAGAAAACACGCTTCCAACGAAATGACCCCCTACTTCAAAAATGATATCTTTGGAAGCGAATATTTGTCTTCTCAGGAGATTTCGTTGGAGAAGAATTTTTTGTGTTCTGGGGTAATATCGTTGGAAGCGAATTTTTTGAGTTCTCCGGTTTTTTCGATGGAAGCAAATTTTTGAAGTAGTGGGTCATTTCGTTGGAAGCGTGTTTTCTGTGCTCTGGAGACATTTCGTAGGAAGGGAATTTTTTGTACTCTGGGTTGATTTCGTTGGAAGCGAATGTTTGTGTTCTCAGGAGATTTTGTTGCAAGTGAATTTTTTGTGTTCTGGGGTAATTTCGTTGGAAGCGAATTCTTTGTATTCTCACGTGATTTCTTTGAACGGAAATTTTTGTGTTCTAGGGTGATTTCGTTGGAAGCAAAATTGTTGTGCTCTGGGATGATATCTTTGGAAGCAAATATTTGTGTTCTCAGGTGATTTCGTTGGAAAAGAATTTTTAGTCTTCTGGGGTAATGTCGTTGGAAGAGAATTTTTTGTATTCTCTGGTTTTTTCGATGGAAGCAATTTTTTGAAGTCGGGGGTCATTTCGTTGGAAGCATGTTTTCTGTGCTCAGGCGTCATTTCGTTGGAAGCGAATTTTTTGTGCTCTGGGGTGATTTCATTGGAAGCGAATGTTTTGGGTTCGGGTGATTTCGTTGAAAGGGAATTTTGTGTTCTGGAGTAATTTTGTTGGAAGTGAATTTTTTGTGTTCTCGGGTGATTTCGTTGAAAGGGAATTTTTGTGTTCTAGGGTGATTTCGTTGAAAGAGAATTTTTTGTGCTCTGGGATGATATCTTTGGAAGCGAATATTTGTCTTCTCAGGAGATTTCGTTGGAGAAGAATTTTTTGTGTTCTGGGGTAATATCGTTGGAAGCGAATTTTTTGTGTTCTCCGGTTTTTTCGATGGAAGCAAATTTTTGAAGTAGTGGGTCATTTCGTTGGAAGCGTGTTTTCTGTGCTCTGGAGACATTTCGTAGGAAGGGAATTTTTTGTACTCTGGGTTGATTTCGTTGGAAGCGAATGTTTGTGTTCTCAGGAGATTTCGTTGCAAGTGAATTTTTTGTGTTCTGGGGTAATTTCGTTGGAAGCGAATTCTTTGTATTCTCACGTGATTTCTTTGAACGGAAATTTTTGTGTTCTAGGGTGATTTCGTTGGAAGCGAAATTGTTGTGCTCTGGGATGATATCTTTGGAAGCAAATATTTGTGTTCTCAGGTGATTTCGTTGGAAAAGAATTTTTTGTCTTCTGGGGTAATGTCGTTGGAAGAGAATTTTTTGTATTCTCTGGTTTTTTCGATGGAAGCAATTTTTTGAAGTCGGGGGTCATTTCGTTGGAAGCATGTTTTCTGTGCTCAGGAGTCATTTCGTTGGAAGCGAATTTTTTGTGCTCTGGGGTGATTTCATTGGAAGCGAATTTTTTGGGTTCGGGTGATTTCGTTGAAAGGGAATTTTGTGTTCTGGAGTAATTTTGTTGGAAGTGAATTTTTTGTGTTCTCGGGTGATTTCGTTGAAAGGGAATTTTTGTGTTCTAGGGTGATTTCGTTGAAAGAGAATTTTTTGTGCTCTGGGATGATATCTTTGGAAGCGAATATTTGTCTTCTCAGGAGATTTCGTTGGAGAAGAATTTTTTGTGTTCTGGGGTAATATCGTTGGAAGCGAATTTTTTGTGTTCTCCGGTTTTTTCGATGGAAGCAAATTTTTGAAGTAGTGGGTCATTTCGTTGGAAGCGTGTTTTCTGTGCTCTGGAGACATTTTGTAGGAAGGGAATTTTTTGTACTCTGGGTTGATTTCGTTGGAAGCGAATGTTTGTGTTCTCAGGAGATTTCGTTGCAAGTGAATTTTTTGTGTTCTGGGGTAATTTCGTTGGAAGCGAATTCTTTGTATTCTCACGTGATTTCTTTGAACGGAAATTTTTGTGTTCCAGGGTGATTTTGTTGGAAGCGAAATTGTTGTGCTCTGGGATGATATCTTTGGAAGCAAATATTTGTGTTCTCAGGTGATTTCGTTGGAAAAGAATTTTTTGTCTTCTGGGGTAATGTCGTTGGAAGAGAATTTTTTGTATTCTCTGGTTTTTTTGATGGAAGCAATTTTTTGAAGTCGGGGGTCATTTCGTTGGAAGCATGTTTTCTGTGCTCAGGAGTCATTTCGTTGGAAGCGAATTTTTTGTGCTCTGCGGTGATTTCATTGGAAGCGAATTTTTTGGGTTCAGGTGATTCCGTTGAAAGGGAATTTTGTGTTCTGGAGTAATTTTGTTGGAAGTGAATATTTTGTGTTCTCGGGTGATTTCGTTGAAAGGGAATTTTTGTGTTCTAGGGTGTTTTCGTTGAAAGAGAATTTTTTGTGCTCTGGGATGATATCTTTGGAAGCTAATATTTGTGTTCACTGGAGATTTCGTTGGAGAAGAATTTTTTGTGTTCTGGGGTAATATCGTTGGAAGCGAATTTTTTGTGTTCTCCGGTTTTTTCGATGGAAGCAAATTTTTGAAGTAGTGGGTCATTTCGTTGGAAGCGTGTTTTCTGTGCTCTGGAGACATTTTGTAGGAAGGGAATTTTTTGTACTCTGGGTTGATTTCGTTGGAAGCGAATGTTTGTGTTCTCAGGAGATTTCGTTGCAAGTGAATTTTTTGTGTTCTGGGGTAATTTCGTTGGAAGCGAATTCTTTGTATTCTCACGTGATTTTTTTGAACGGAAATTTTTGTGTTCCAGGGTGATTTTGTTGGAAGCGAAATTGTTGTGCTCTGGGATGATATCTTTGGAAGCAAATATTTGTGTTCTCAGGTGATTTCGTTGGAAAAGAATTTTTTGTCTTCTGGGGTAATGTCGTTGGAAGAGAATTTTTTGTATTCTCTGGTTTTTTCGATGGAAGCAATTTTTTGAAGTCGGGGGTCATTTCGTTGGAAGCATGTTTTCTGTGCTCAGGAGTCATTTCGTTGGAAGCGAATTTTTTGTGCTCTGCGGTGATTTCATTGGAAGCGAATTTTTTGGGTTCGGGTGATTCCGTTGAAAGGGAATTTTGTGTTCTGGAGTAATTTTGTTGGAAGTGAATATTTTGTGTTCTCGGGTGATTTCGTTGAAAGGGAATTTTTGTGTTCTAGGGTGTTTTCGTTGAAAGAGAATTTTTTGTGCTCTGGGATGATATCTTTGGAAGCTAATATTTGTGTTCACTGGAGATTTCGTTTCAAGCGAATTTTTGTGTTCTGGGGTAATTTCTTTGGAAACCAATTTTTTGTGTTCTCTGGTGATTTCGTTGAAAGGGAATTTTTGCATTCTAAGGGGATTTTGTTGAAATGATTTTCTTGTGCTCTGGGATGATATCTTTGGAAGTGAATATTTGTGTTCTCAGGAGATTTCGTTGGAAAAGAATTTTTTGTCTTCTGGGGTAATATCGTTGGAAGCTAATTTTTTTTGCTCTGGGATGATATCTTTGGAAGCGAATATTTGTGTTCTCAGGAGATTTCGTTGGAAAAGAATTTTTTGTCTTCTGGGGTAATGTCGGTGGAAGAGAATTTTTTATGTTCTCCGGTTTTTTCGATGCAAACAATTTTTTGAAGTAGGGGGTCATTTCCTTGGAAGCATGTTTTCTGTGCTCTGGAAGCATTTCGTTGGAAGCGAATATTTGTGTTCTCAGGACATTTCGTTGCAAGCGAATTTTTTGTGTTCTTTGGTTTATTCGATGGAAGCAAATTTTTGAAGTAGGGGGTCATTTCGTTGTAAGCGTGTTTTCTGTGCTCAGGAGTCATTTCGTAGGAAGCAAATTTTTTGTGCTCTGGGATGATATCTTTGGAATCGAATATTTGTGTTGTCAGGTGATTTCCTTGGAAAAAATTTTTTGTCTTCTGGGGTAATGTCATTGGAAGACCATTTTTTGTGTTCTCCGATTTTTTCGATGGAAGCAATTTTTTGAAGTAGGGGGTCATTTCGTTGGAAGCATGTTTTCTGTGCTCAGGAGTCATTTCTTTGGAAGCGAATTTTTTGTGTTCTTGAGTGATATCGTTGAAAGGGAATTTTTGTGTTCTAGGGTGATTTCGTTGGAAGCGAATTTTTTGGGTTCTCGGGTGATTTCGGTGAAAGGGAATTTTTGCGTTCTAAGGTGATTTTGTTGAAATGATTTTTTTTGTGCTCTGTGATGATATCTTTGGAAGTGAATATTTGTGTTTTCAGGAGATTTCGATGGAAAAGAATTTTTTCTCTTCTGGGGTAATTTCGTTGGAAGCGAATTTTTTGTACTCTGGGATGATATCTTTGGAAGCGAATATTTGTGTTCTCAGGAGATTTCGTTGGAAAAGTATTTTTTGTCTTCTGGGGTAATGTCGTTGGAAGAGAATTTTTTGTGTTCTCTGGTTTTTTCGATGCAAGCAATTTTTTGAAGTAGGGGGTCATTTCCTTGGAAGCGTGTTTTCTGTGCTCTGGAGTCATTTCGTTGGAAGCGAATTTTTTGTGCTCTGGGGTGATTTCGTTGTTAGCGAATATTTGTGTTCTCAGGAGATTTCGGTGCAAGCGAATTTTATGTGTTCTTTGGTTTATTCGAAGGAAGCAAATTTTTGAAGTAGGGGGTCATTTCGTTGTAAGCGTGTTTTCTGTGCTCAGGAGTCATTTCGTAGGAAGCGAATTTTTTGTGCTCTGGGATGATATCTTTGGAAGCGAATATTTGTGTTGTCAGGTGATTTCGTTGGAAAAGTATTTTTTGTCTTCTGTGGTAATGTCGTTGGAAGCGAATTTTTTGTGCTCTGGGGTGATTTCGTTGTTAGCGAATATTTGTGTTCTCAGGAGATTTCGGTGCAAGCGAATTTTTTGTGTTCTCCGATTTTTTCGATGGAAGCAATTTTTTGCAGTAGGCGGTCATTTCGTTGGAAGCATGTTTTCTGTGCTCAGGAGTCATTTCGGGGAAAGCGAATTTTTTGTGCTCTGGGGTGATTTCGTTGGAAGCGAATATTTGTGTTCTCAGGAGATTCCGTTGAAAAAGTATTTTTTGCTTTTCTGGCGTAATATCGTTGGAAGAGAATTTTTTGTGTTCTCCGGTATTTTTGATCGAAGCAAATTTTGGAAGTAGGGGGTCATTTAGTTGGAAGCATGTTTTCTGTGCTCTGGAGTCATTTCGGGGAAAGCGAATTTTTTGTGCTCTGGGGTGATTTTGTTGGAAGCGAATATTTGTGTTCACAGAAGATTTCGTTGGAAAAGAATTTTTTGTTTTCTGGGGTAATGTGGTTGAAAGAGAATTTTTTGTGTTCTACGGTTTTCGATTGAAGCAAATTTTTGAAGTACTGGGTCATTTCTTTGGAAGCATGTTTTCTGTGCTCTGGAGTCATTTCGGTGGAAGCAAATTTTTTGTGCTCTGGTGTGATTTCGTTGGAAGCGAATATTTGTGTTCTCAGGAGATTTCGTTGCAAGCGAATTTTTTGTGTTCTTCGGTTTTTTCGATGGAAGCAAATTTTTGAATCAGGGGGTCATTTCGTTGGAAGCGTGTTTTCTGTGCTCAGGATTCATTTCGTTGGAAGATAATTTTTTGTGCTCTGGGATGATATCTTTGGAAGCTAATATTTGTGTTCTCAGGAGATTTCATTGGAAAAGGATTTTTTTTTCTTCTTGGGTAATATCATTGGAAGAGAATTTTTGTGTACTCCGGTTTTTTCGAACGAAGCAAATTTTTGAAGTAGGGGGTCATTTCGTTGGAAGCGTGTTTTCTGTTGTCTGGAGTCATTTCGTTGGAAGCGAATTTTTTGTGCTCTGGGATGATATCTTTGGAAGCGAATATTTGTTTTCTCAGGAGATTTCTTTGGAAAAGAATTTTTTGTCTTCTCCGGTTTTTTCGATCGAAGCAAATTTTTGAAGTAGGGGGTCATTTTGTTGGAAGCATGTTTTCTGTGCTCTGGAGTCATTTCAGTGGAAGCGAATTTTTTTTGCTCTGGGATGATATCTTTGGAAGGGAATATTTGTGTTCTCAGGAGATTTCATTGCAAGCAAATTTTTTGTGTTCTGGTGTAATTTTGTTGGAACCGAATTTTTTGTGTTCTGGGGTAATTTCGTTGGAAGCGATTTTTTTCTGTTCTCGGGTGATTTCGATGGAAGCAAATTTTTGAAATATGGGATCATTTCGTTGGAAGCGAATTTGTTGTGTTCTCGGGTGAATTCGTTGAAAGCAAATTTTTTCTGTTCTTGGGTGATTTCGTTGGAAGCGTGTTTTCTGTGCTCTGGAGTCATTTCTTTGGAAGCCAATTTTTGTACTTGGGGTGATTTCGTTGGAAGCCAATATTTGTGTTCTCAGGAGATTTCGTTGGAAGTGAATTTTTGTGTTCTGGGGTGATTTCGTTGGAAGCGAATTATTTGTGTTCTCATGTGATTTTTTTGAAAGGGAATTTTTGTTTTCTAGGGTGATTTCATTGGAAGTGAATTTTTTGTGCTCTGGGATGATATCTTTGGAAGCGAATATTTGTGTTCTCAGTAGATTTCGTTGGAAAAGAAATTTTTGTCTTCGGGGGTAATTTCTTTGGAAGTGAGTTTTTTGTGTTCTCGGATGATTTCCATGGAAGCAAATTTTTGAAGTATGGGATCATTTCGTTGGAGGCATGTTTTCTGTGCTCTGGAGTCATTTCGTTGGAAGCGAATTTTTTGTATTCTCAGGGGATTTTTTTGAAAGGGAATTTTTTTGTTCTAGTGTGATTTCGTGGGAATTAAATTATTTGTGCTCTGGGATGATATCTTTGGAAGCGAATATATGTGTTCTCAGGAGATTTCGTTGGAAAAAAGTTTTTGTCTTCTTGGGTAATATCGTTGGAAGAGAATTTTTTGTGTTCTCTTTTTTTTTCGATGGAAGCAAATTATTGAAGTAGGGTTCATTTCGTTGGAAGCAAATTTTTTTGTGCTCTGGGGTGATTTCATTGGAAGCGAATATGTGTGTTCTCAGGAGATTTCGTTGCAAGCGATTTTTTTGTGTTTTGGGTTCATTTCGTTGGAAGCGAATTTTTTGTGTTCTCGGGTGATTTCGATGGAAGCAAATTTTTGAAGTAGGGTTTCATTTTGTTGGAAGTATGTTTTTTGTGCTCTGGAGTCATTTCGTTGGAAGCGAATTTTTTGTGTTCTTGGGTGATTTCGTTGAAAATTAATTTTTTGTGTTCTACCATGATTTCGTTGGAAGCGAATTTTTGTGTTCTGTGGTGATTTCGAAGGAAGGAAATTTTTTCTGTTCTGTGGTAATTTCGTTGGACGTGAATTTTTTGTGTTCTCAGGAGAATTCGTTGAATGGGAATTTTTTATGTTCTAGGGTGATTTGTTTAAAGTGAATTTTTTTGTTCTCTGGGATGATTTTTGGAAGCAAACATTTGTGTTCTCAGGAGATTTCGTTGGAAGCGAATTTTTTGTGCTCTGGGGTGATTTCGTTGGAAGTGAATTTTTTGTGTTCTCGGGTGATTTCTTTGAAAGGGAATTTTTGTGTTCTAGGGTGATTTCGTTGGAAGGGAATTTTTTGTGCTCTGGGATGATATCTTTGGAAGCGAATATTTGTGTTCTCAGGAGATTTCTGTGGAAAAGAGTTTTTTGTGTTCTTCGGTTTTACGATAGAAACAAATTTTTGAAGTAGGGGGTCATTTCGTTGGAAGCGTGTTTTCTGTGTTCTGGAGTCATTTGGTTGGAAGCGAATTTTTTTGTTCTTGGGTGATTTCTTTGAAAGGGAATTTTTGTTTTCTGAGGTGATTTCGTTGGAAGCGAATTTTTTGGGTTCTCGGGTGATTTCCTTGAATGGGAATTTTTGTGTTCTAGGGTGATTTATTTGGAAGCGAAGTTTTTGTGCGCTGGGATGATATCTTTGGAAGCAAGTATTTGTGTTAACAGGAGATTTCGTTAGAAAAGAATTTTTTGTCTTCTGGGGTAATATCGTTGGAAGAGAATTTTTTGTGTTCTCCAGTCTTCTCGATGGAAGCAAATTTTTGAAGTAGGGGGTCATTTCGTTGGAAGCGAGTTTTCTGTGCTCTGGAGTCATTTCTTTGGAAGCAATTTTTTTGTGTTCTGGGGTAATTTCGTTGGAAGCGAATTTTTTCTCTTCTCGGGTGATTTCGATGGAAGCAAATTTTTGAAATATTTCTTCATTTCGTTGGAAGCGAATTTTTTGTGTTCTGGGGTGATTTCGATGGAATAGAAATATTTATGCTCTCAGGATTTTTCGATGGAAGCAAATTTTTGAAGTAGGGAGTCATTTCGTTGGATGCGTGTTTTCTGTGCTCTGGAATCATTTCGTTGTAAGCGAATTTTTTGTGCTCTGGGGTGATTTCGTTGGTAGCGCATTTTCTGTGTTCTGGGATAATTTCGTTAGAAGTGAATTTTTTGTGTTCTCGGGTGATTTCGATTGATGCCATTTTTTGAAGTATGGGAACATTTCCTTGGAAGCGTGTTTTCTGTGCTCTGGAGTCATTTCGTTGGAAGAGAATTTTTTGTGGTTTGTGATGATTTTGTTGGAAGCGAAATTTTTGTGTTCTAGGGTAATTTCGTTGGAAGCAAATTTCTTGTGTTCTGGGTTAATTTAGTTGGACGTGAATTTTTTGTGTTCTCGGGTGATTTCTTTGAAAGGAAATTTTTTATGTTCGAGGGTGATTTTGTAGGAAGAGAATTTTTTTGTGCTCTGGGATGATTTCTTAGAAGTGAATATTTGTGTTCTCAGAAGATTTCGTTGGAAGCAAATTTTTTTGTGTTCTGGGGTCATTTCTTTGGAAATGAATTTTTTGTGTTCACCGGTTTGTTTGATGGAAGCAAATTTTTGAAGGAAGGGGTCATTTCGTTGGAAGCATGTTTTCTGTGCTCTGGAGTCATTTCATTGGAAGTGAATTTTTT